>NW_025891679.1:0-4882 GCF_002878395.1 Capsicum annuum
CTGAGGTGATTTCAATTGAAAATTCCTTAGAGAGAGATCTTAAGATGTCGAAAGAAAAGGTGAAAAAGTACGAAGGGGTTAGACAAAGAAAGCAGGAAAGTGGGTGCCAGAGGTTCGAGTCCTAGGTACTAAAGATCGAATCTGGATAGGAACATTCAATACTGCTGAAGAAACTTCTTTGGCTTATGACGAGACTGTCATTGAAATGAATGGTACTGACGCCGTGACAAACATCCTCAAGCCACCATCAGGATACACTCCAGCGAAAATCAACTACATGAATCCACCATCTTCATCCATAGATAATTCTTGGATTTAAGAAATGATTTGCTATTTTATTGTACCTTCTCTCTATTAATTACTCCCAGCGTTGACTTCACCAAGAAATTTTTCTTCTTTTGTAAAGATGCAAGAGCCCATAACAATGTTTGTTTGGTTTTAGTTTTTCTGGCTATATCTAGGTGTCCTTACTTTTAATTATTCTTAGCGGAAAACAATATTACTTTATTTCTTGTAATTATGCAATCCAAAACTCAAGTACCTAATATTTTTTATCGATTCAGATCTTATTGTAATTTTAATCTCCTAAGTTTGCATTCATATTTGAGAGGCTTCTTCTTTGCCGGGGCAGTAGCAGCAGGTTTAGAAGCCGATGGATGTTTGCAGGAGCTCTTAACTTTTATTAGTTTTCTTAAAATTTGGTGGAAGATTTGTTTGCGTTTCCGTATTGGACTTGGTAATAGTGTACTTCTTTCGGCTGACCTCTACCCTCCCCAAACACACTACGGCGAACCTCATGCACCTCCTAGCTAAGTTATTATTTACCTTGACACCGTAAAAATATTTAAATATAGAAATGAACTATATAAAAGAGAATCTTCGAAATGAAGTATAAGCCCGGTTAACAAAACCATGCTTCATTATACAACGAATTAAAGCAATAACAGAACCACTGTACATGCTGTAAGAACATCCCAATCAATGAAGTTGAACTGCCTATGGAAGGCTAAACCTATCAAGTTTAACTAAACTATGGATCCACCTTCTGTCTTTTTTGGGGTTGATTTTCTTCGGTGCTGACTCTAGGATATTTGCCAAAGCATTAGCTTCATTTATTTCAATGGCTAACTTATGATAGACCAACGCAACTTTTTTAGTAGTGCCAAAAGTGACTAACCAATGTTCAGTGTTGTTTCTTATGTCTCGGATATCTGCTACCCATTTCCCACATTTTCATTGTCTAAATCCCTTGTAGTTCTTCACGTTTCTTGAAGCAACTTCTTCACTGTGGATATGTTCGTTTAAATGACCCTGGTCTTTCCATCTTCAATGATGATTTACTTTATCCATATCTTTTAATGATGCTTGTACTTACCTCCCAAAAATATTTCCTCCTTGTCACTAGACGAGTCATAATGTCATTTTTTGGTATGTAAATACATACAACACACGGCAAGACAACAAAACTTTTGCCCACTTTGTTGGTGGATTTTTATTTCTCTAAATTTTTATGGTTTTCTTGATTGCCACATTAGGGTGACTCTCACTCTTAGAGGCCATTGCTTCATGAAATAGATCAAGTAAAGTAGGAACAATCCATCAACCAGACAAGCATATTATCTCTCTTCTAATTTTTCTAGAAAGGAATTTAAATAAAATGAACAAAAAGAAGCAAATTGCGAACTGCCGAATCAAATACCAAACAACAATGATGAATTTTCACAAATGGGGTTTGAGAAGAGTAGAGCATTCATGGATCATTCCATGGAGAGGCTGTTTTCAAGAGACCCTCGGCCCAAGTACTGCAACAAATTCAAGTACAAAAAGAAGAAAACAGTGAAAAAATCATAGTTTTACTAAGGAAAGGAGCGAAAAGTCCACAACAAAAAAACAACAACAGCAAAATAATGTGTTAATCAAAACACAATAAACAATACATGACAATGGATATCAAAAACAAGAAACACAAGGATGTGACTAATACTACAACAGAAACCAAAAACTGTAAACCTTTATGAAAAGCAAGACAACACTCTACTCCCTACTAACCTTCTACCGTAGTAAGCAAAGTCAACACCTTTCTATATAAAATCATGTCATTGTTAATATGAAGCTACAACATATCCTATCTAATCACCTCCCTCCCTAACCAGATCCCATATCATATAGATAAAAAGGAAATTAAAAAAAATACTCTCTCCTTATGGTAGCTTTTGACTATTTTGAATTGTCAGTTGTTGTAACTTATATTTTTATATAGTTCCCAAATATTGAATTTTCTTTAGTGGAAATGAGATCTACTGCCTTTTTATAATTTGAATAGAAAACAATGACCTTTTTGATCTAAAAATAAAGATCGAACAACAATAATTTTCAAAGGACTATAAGATCATTTCTCCCTAAATTTTATGTCATTTACTGCATTTACAAAACTTGTTGTAATATTTGTGACTTTCACCCAATCATTCAATATGGAACTAGATAAAGTTTTGCACGTGATGATTGGTTCTAAGAAAAACTAATTATACATTTTCATTAGTTGTGTGACATATTTGTTGTTCTCATACCTTTTTTTTTTAAATAGGTATCATTGAAAGTGTATTAGATTTTTGTCTTGATAACTTATGGACTAATTTTAGACTGAGACACAAAATTATCACCAGAGAACAAGAACATACAGATTTATGTGGAAATTCTTTCGGGGAAAATCACAGGCAGAGGCAGAGGATGTTTTACTATAATGGAAGGAGAGGAGTACAATATGGAGAGACATAATTTCTAAATACACAAACCAATCCACTAAATGCACTTATATAATGTGTGCATACAAATAAGTCCTAGGCCTAAAAACATACAGGTCCATACTTTCAGGTCCGGACCAACAAAATTCAGTCACAACTCTAACAATCTCCACCTTGACACGAATTCTAATTTAGAACTAAAATCTATTTCAAGACAAACTCTCCACCTCTTCCACAAAAGCCCCTAAGAGTACATCTTAACAACTACCACTAACCAAGTCCAAACAATGCTCAAACTTTGCACTTGATAGTGTATTGGTCATCATATCAGCAGGATTATCATGAGTACTAATCTTGCTCACCACAATATCACAACGAGAAATAATTTCATGCACAAAATGATACCGAACATATATGTGCTTTGTCCTCTCATGAAACATCTTATCTTTCACAAGGAAGATAGCACTCTGACTATCGTAAAAGACTGTAGTAATCTGTAAGTCTTTGCTATGTCCACCAAATAGACCCTTTAACCTAATATCTTCCTTGAAAACCTCTATAATAGCCACATACTCTACCTCAGTAGTTGACAAAGCAACCATAGTCTATAAGGTAGATTTCCAACTAATAGCACAACCACCAATGGTGAAAACATAGCCTGTAATAGATCTCCTTTTATCATGATCTCCTGCAAAACCAGAATCAACATACCCAATTACTACATCTTTATTTTGCCTAAACTGCAAACAAACATCAACAGATCCATGGAAGTATTTGAAAATCCACTGAACTTCTTTCCAATGTTCTTTCCCAGGATTTTCTATATATCTGCTAACTGCACCGACGGCATAAGATAAATCTAGTTGAGAACACACCATTGCATACCTAAGAGACCCGACAGCACTAAAGTATGGAACTCTAGACATATAGTCACACTCATCATCTGATTTTGGAGATAAATTGTTCGAGGGTTTGAAATGAGCTGCTAATAGAGAACTTACAAGTTTGGAATTTTGTATATTGAACTTGTGAAGCACTTTCTCAATATACCTTTTCTGACTCAAGTATAACTTAAAATTCTTTCTATCCCTCAGAATCTCCATGCTAAGAATCTTCTTTGTTGCTCTTCGATCCTTCATATCAAACTCCTTACTGATCTGGGCTTTGACTTTTATTATCTTTTTTATATCTTTTGCTGCAATCAACATATCATCAATATACAAGAGAAGATACGTGAATGAACCATCACTTACCTCCTTGAAGAAGAAACAACTATCATAGCCACTCCTTTGAAACATATGAGAGGTCATAAAAGAGTCAAACCTCTTATACCACTGCCTGGGCGACTGCTTTAACCCATAAAGAGACTTTTTCAACAAGCATACATAGTCCTCCTTTCCTGACACTACAAAGGCCTCTTGTTGCTCCATATAGATGTCCTCAAGTTCTCTATGTAAGAATGTAGTTTTGGCATCCAACTTCTCAAGCTCAAGATTATGTATGGCCACAATACCAAGCAATGCTCGCATCAAACTATCCAACTCGTGATGTTCCTTTTTTCTTTTTGAATACCCACTTGCAACTGACAACTTTCTTATCTTTAGGCAATCTTACCAAATACCATGTGCCATTCTTATAAAGTGATTCAATCTCCTCTTGTATAGTAATAATCCATCAGCCGAAATCATCACAACTAATTGCATCTAAGTAAGAAGAAGGATCTTCAATGGAATCAATACCTTCTACTACACTCAATTCATAAACAACAAAATCATTTTCATCATACTTTTGAGGAGGTCTAATATCTCTCCTAGTCCTGTATTTAGCAATAGAATATTTTGGCGCGACTAGTGGTGAAGAAAAAATAGTATCACTCTGTATCTCCGGGCTAGACTGAGAAGTAGGCACTAGTGTAGACTCTGCTCCAATCAATAATTCAACATGCGTGCTTGACTTTTGTTGATTCATGTCACTAAGCTGATCAGGAGGCGAAGCACTAGATTCGAAAAGAACACGAAGCATGGTAGATTCATCAAACACAATATCCCTGCTAATTATAACCTTTCTATTTTCAGGAAACCAAAGCTTATAACATTTAACCCCAGGCTTATAACCCATAAATAAACACTTGGAGGATCTAG
>NW_025891680.1:0-13221 GCF_002878395.1 Capsicum annuum
TAAGGCCACAGTCTCTAAATAGACTTCCATATAGTGCCCCAATCTAACACTTGAACACTTGAAAAATTTTGGTAGTAATTAAATCAAGTCGTATGTCATTTTATGTGAACATTACTAGTACATGTAAAATGTGGGGTGTTACATTATAGCCCACGGTTTTGGGGGTAGGCCCGGTGCGCTGTAGGCCAAAAATTGACCGAGTTGTGTCGGGGATGTTGGGGATCATCCAAGTGTGGTCCATTTAATTTTCTGTGGCCATTTGGCTGGACAAACTGGCAAAACGACATGAACGAGGAATTTTCAGGCTAAATTGGTGTGCTATAACCCACGGTTTTGGGGGTGGGCTCTGTGTTTGGGCATACTGTGGGCTGAAAATCGACCGGGCCTTTCAGGGAGGTTGGGGATCATTCTAGTGTGGTCCGTTTAAATTTTCATGGCCATTTGGGTGGACAAACAGGCAAAACGGCGCGAACGAGGCATTTTCAGGCCAAATTGATGTGCTATAGCCCACGGTTTCAGGGGTAGGCCCGGGGTTCTGGTGTGCTGTGCGCCAAAAATTGACCGGGGCATGCCAGAGAGGTTGGTATCATCCCAGTGTGATCCGTTTAATTTCTTTTGGCTATTTGGGTGGACAAAAGGGTAAAATAGTGCAAACAGGCCATTTTTTATCCAAATCGGTGTGCTATGCCCACAGTTTTGGGGGTGGGCCAGGGGTCCGAATGTGTGTAGGCCAAAAATTAATTGGGGTGTGCCAGGGAGGTTAGGGATCATCCCAGTGTTATCCGTTTAATTTTTTGTGGCTATTTGGGTGGACAAATGAGTAAAACCACATGAACGGGGCATTTTTAGGCCAATTCGGTATGCTATAGCCAATGGTTTCAAGGGTGGGATAGGGGTCCGGGCGTTCTGTAGGCTGAAAATCAATTGAGGCATGCCAGGGAGGTTGGGGATCATCCCGGTGTGGTCCGTTTAATTTTTTGTAGCCATTTGGATGACAAACGAGTGAAACGGCGCGAACGGGGTATTTTTAGGGAAAATTAATGTGCTATAGCCCACGGTTTAGGGGGTGGGCCTGAGGTTTGGGCATGCTGTAGGTCAAAAATTGATCGGTGCAAGCCAGGAAGGTTAGGGATCTTTCCAGTATGGTCCGTTTTATTTATCGTGGCTATTTGGGTGGATAAACGGGCAAAACTGTGCAAACAGAGCATTTTCGAGGAAAATCAGTGTGCTATAGCCCTCAGTTTTGGGTGTGGCTCCAGGGTCCGGCCGTGCTATGGGCCGAAAATTGACTGTGGTATGCTAGGTAGGTTGGGGATAGTCCCAGTGTGGTCTGTTTAAATATTCGTGGCTATTTGGGCGGACAAACATGCAAAATGGCATGAACAGGGCATTTTCGAGCCAAATCAGTGTGCTTTAGCCTACGGTTTTGGGGGTGGACTTGAGGTTCGAGCATGCTGTATGAGAAAAATCGATCGAGGCACGCTAGGGAGGTTGGGGATCACCCTAGTGTGGTCTTTTTAATTTTTTTGGCCATTTGGTGGAGAAACAGGCAAAACGACATGAATGGGGCATTTTTGGGCCAAATCGGTGTGCTATAGCCTACGATTTTGGGGGTGGGCCTAGGGTCCAAGCTTGTTATAGGCCAAAAATAATCTGGGGTGCTCCATGAAGGTTGGGGATCATCCCAGATGGTCCGCTTAAATATTTGTGGCTATTTCGGTGAACAAATAGGTGAAACGGTGCGAACGAGAAATTTTCAGGCCAAATCGGTGTGCTATAGCCTATGGTATTGGGGGTGGACCCAGGGCCCGAGCGTATTGTGGGCTAAAGATTGATCGGGGCTTGCTAGGGAGGTTGGGGATCATCTCAGTATGGTCCATTTAATTTTTTGTGGCTATTTGGATGGATAAACAGGTAAAACAACCCGAACGCGGTGTTATTTTGCTAAATCAGTGTGTTATAGCCCATGGTTTCAGGGTTAAGCCCGGGGTCCAGGCGTGTGTAGGTTAAAAATCGATCGCGGCGTGCCAGAGATGTTGAGAATTATCCAAATATGGTCCATTTATTTCTTCGTGGCCATTTGGGTGGACAAACGGGCGAAACAGTGTAAATGGGGAATTTTCGAGACAAATCAGTGTGCCATAGCTCAATGTTTCAGGGGTGGGCTACGGGTCCGGGTTTGCTGTGGGCCAAAAATTGACCGGGGCATGTCAGGGAGGTTAGGGATCATCCCAGTGTGGTCCGTTTAAATTTTTGTAACCATTTGGGTAGACTAATGGTCGAAACGGCATGAACAGGGCATTTTTTTGGCTAAATTGCTGTACTATAGCCCACGATTTTGGGGGTGGACCTAGGGTTCGAGCGTGTTATAGGACAAAAATTGATTGGGGTATGTCAGGGAGTTTGGGGATCGTTACAGTTTGGTCCATTTAATTTTTTGTGGCTATTTGAGTGGACAAACGGACAAAATGGCATGAATGGGGCATTTTCGGGCAAAATCGGTGTGCTATAGCCTATGGTTTCAGGTGTGGGCCCGAGGTCTGGGCGTGTTGTAGGCTGAAAATTGATTGGGGCATGCCAGGGAGGTTAGAGATCATCCTAGTATGGTTCATTTAATTTTTCGTCGCCATTTGGGTGGATAAATGGGCAAAACTGCGTGAATGGGGCATTTATGGGCCAAATCGGTGTGCTATAGCCTATGGTTTTGGGTGTGGGCCTGGGGTCCGTGCGTGTTGTGGGCTGAAAATCGATCAGGGCATGCCTAAGAGGTTTGGGATCATCCCAGTGTGGTTTGTTTAATTTTTCATGGAAATTTGGGTGAAAAAACGGGCGAAATAGCGCAAACAAGCCATTTTCGGGCAAAATTGGTGTGCTATAGCCTATGGTTTTGGGTGTGGGCCTAGGATTTGAGCGTTTTGTGGGCTAAAAATTGATCGGGGCATGCCAGGGAAGTTAGGGATCATTCCAGTATAGCCCGTTTAATCTTTCATAGCCATTAGGGTAGATAAACGGGCGAAATTGGAAGAATGGGGCATTTTTGGGCCAAATCGATGTGCTGTAGCCAACGATTTCGGAGGTGGGCCAGGGTCTCAAGCGTTCTGTGGGCCCAAAATTGACCGCGATGTGCCAAGGTGGTTGGGATCGTCCTACTGCGGTCTGTTTAATTTCTCGTAGCCATTTGGGTGGACAAACGAGAAAAACAGCACGAACGGGTAATTTTTGGGCCAAATCGGTGTGCTATAGCCTACAATTTTAGGGGTGGACCCAGGGTCCAGGTGTGCGTAGGGCAAAAATCAATCGAGGTGTACCATGGAGGTTGGGGATTGTCATAGTATGGTCCTTTTAATTTTTCATGGCCATTTGGGTGGAAAAATAGGTGAAACGGCATGAACAGGGCATTTTCGGGCCAAATTGGTGTGCTATAGCCCACAGTTTTGGGGGTTTGGGCATGCTATGGGCCAAAAATTGACTGAGGCATTCCAAGGAAGTAAGGGATCACCCCAGTGTGGTCCTTTTATTTTTTTGTGGCTATTTTGGTGAACAAACTGGTAAAACGATACGAATGGGGCATTTTTGGGCCAAATCGGTGTGCTATAGCTCATGATTTTGGGGTTGGGCCCGAGGTTCGGACTTGTTGTGGGCCAAAAATCTCTTGGGGCATTCCAGGGAGGTTCGGGATCATCCCAGTGTGGTTCGTTTGAACTTTCGTGGCCATTTGGGTGGATAAACTAGCAAAATAGTGCAAATGGGGCATTTTTTAGCCAAATCGGTGCACTGTAGCCCACGATTTTAGGGGTGGCCCTGAGGTCCGGGTGTGCTGTGGGCTGAAAATCAACCGGAGCATGTCAGGGAGGTTGGGGATCATCCCAGTGTGGTCCGTTTAATTTTTTGTGGGTATTTGGGTAGACAAACGGGAAAAACAGCGTGAATGGGGCATTCTCGAGCTAAATCGGTGTGCTATAGGCTATGGTTTTGGGTGTGGGACCAAGATCTTGGCGTGCTGTGGGCCTAGGGTCCGGGCTTGTTATGGGTCAAAATTGACCGGGGCGAGCCAGGGAGTTTGGGGATCATCCTAGAGTGGTCTATTTAATTTTTTGTGGCCTTTTGGGTGGACAAATAGGCAGAATGGCGTGAACGGGGCATTTTTGGGCCAAACCGGTGTGCTATAGCCTATGGTTTTGGGTGTGCGCTCGGGGTCTAGGCATTTTGTGGTCCGAAAATTGACCTAGGCATGCCAGGGATGTTAGGGATCATCCCAGTGTGGTTCATTTTATTTTTTGTGGACATTTAGGTGGATAAATGGGCAAACCTACGTGATCGAGGCATTTATGGGCCCATCGGTGTGCTATAGCCTATGGTTTTGGATGTGGGCCAAGTGTCCGAGTGTGTTGTGGTCCAAAAATCGACCGAGGCATGCCAGGAAGGTTGGGGATAGTCCCAGTGTGATCCATTTAATTTTTTGCCGCCATTTGGGTGGACAAACGGGTAAAACTATACGAATGAGGCATTTTTGTGCGAAAATGGTGTGCTAGGTGTCTGGGCGTGATGTCGGCTAAAAATCAACTGGGGCATGCTAGGGAGGTTGAAGATCGTCCCAGTGTGGTCCGTTTAATTTTTTGTGGCCATTTGGGTGGACAAATGGGCAAAACGGCGCGAACGAGGCATTTTCAAGCCAAATCAGTGGGCTATAGCCTATGATTTTGGGGGTGGGCTCGTGGTCCGGTTGTGCTGTGGGCCAAAAATTGACTAGGGCATGCCAGGGAGGTTGGGGATATTCCCAGTATAGTCCGTTTAACTTTTTGTGGCTATTTGGGTGGACAAATGGGCCAAACGGCACAAACGGGGCATTTTCAAGCAAAATTGATGTGCTATAAACCCACAATTTTAGGGTCGGTCCCAGGGTTCGGGGGTTCTGTGGGCCGAAAATTGACCGGGGCTTGCTAGGGGTTGGAGATCATCCCAGTATGGTCCGTTTAAAATTTTGTGGCCATTTGGGTGGACAAACGGGTTAAACGACGCGAACAGGGCATTTTTGAGCCAAATCGGTATGCTATAGCCACCGGTTTTGGGGGTGGGCCCGGGTTTCGAGTGTGCTGTGGGTGAAACAACGCAGATGTGAAATTTTTTGGGTGAATCAGTGTGCTATAGCCAACGGTTTTGGGGGTGGACCCGAGGTCCGGGCTTGTTGTATGCCGAAAATTATTCGGGGCATTCTAGGAAGTTGAGGATCATCCCTGTATGGTCCGTTTAAATTTTTGTGGCTATTTGGGTGGACAAATGGGAAAAATGGCATGAACGGGGTATTTTCAGGCCAAATCGGTGTGCCATAGCCCACAATTTTGCGGGTGGACTCGGGGTCCGTGAGTGCTGTGGGACAAAAATCAACTGAGGCATACCATGGATGTTGGGGATATACCAGTGTGGTCCATTTAATTTTTTGTGGCCATTTGGGTGGACAAACTGGCGAAACAGCGCGAATGAGGCATTTTCGGGCTAAATCGGTGTGCTATATCCCACGATTTTAAGGTAGGCCTAGGGTATGGGCGTGTTATGGCCAAAAAATCAATCGAGGCCTGTCAAGGAGGTTGGGAATGGTCATAGTATGGTCCTTTTAATTTTTCATGGCCATTTGGGTGGAAAAATAGGTGAAACGGCATGAACAGGGCATTTTCGGGCCAAATTGGTGTGCTATAGCCCACAGTTTTGGGGGTTTGGGCATGCTATGGGCCAAAAATTGACTGAGGCATTCCAGGGAGGTCGGGGATCATCCCAATATGGTCCATTTTATTTTTCCTGGCCATTTGGGTGGACAAATGGGCGAAACAGCATGAACGGAGCATTTTCGAGCCAAATCAGTGTGCTATAACTCACGGTTACGGGGGTGGGCCTGTGTTCATGGTGTGTTGTGGGCCAAAAATTGACCAGGGCATGCCAGGGAGGTTAGAAATAATCCCAGTATAGTCCATCTAAATTTTCATGGCCATTGGGGTGGACAAATGGGTAAAACGGCGCGAACGGGGCATTTTCGGGCCAAATTGGTGTGCTATAGCCCACGGTTTTGGGGGTGGGCCCAGGGTTCGGCTGTGCTGTGGGCCAAAAATTGATCGGGGCATGCCAGGGAGGTTGGGTATCATCCTAGTATGGTTCGTTTAATTTTTTTTGGATATTTTGATGGACAAACGGGCAAAATAGTGCGAAAGTGGAATTTTTGGGCCAAATCAGTGTGCTATAGGCTACGATTTCGGGGGGTGGGCCTAGGGTCTAGGCGTCTTATGCGCCAAAAATTGACTGAGGAATGTCAGAGAGGTTGGGAATCATCCCAGTGTCATACGTTTAAATTTTTGTGGCTATTTGGGTGGACAAACGGGCAAAACGGCGTGAACGGGGCATTTTCAGGCCAAATCGGTGTGCTATAGCCCACGGTTTTGGGGGTGGGCTAGAGGTTGGGGTGCCCTGTGAGTTAAAAATTGACCGAGGTGTGCCAGGGAGGTTGGGGATCGTCCCAGTGTAGTCCTTTTATTTTTTTATGAACATTTGGGTAGACAAGCTTGCAAAACGGCGCGAATGAGGCATTTTTGGGCAAATCGGTGTGCTATAGCCCACAGTTATGGGGGTGAAACAGGGGTTCGGGCATTCTGTGTGCCAAAAATCGATAGGGGAATGCCAGGGAGGTTGGGGATCATCCCAGTGTGGTCCGTTTAATGAAAAATGGGAAAAACAGTGCGAAAGGGCATTTTCGGGCTAAATTGGTATGCTATAGCCCACGGTTTCGGAGGTTGGCCTAGGTTCCGGGCGTGTTGTAGGTCAAAATTCGACTAGGGCATGCCAGGAATGTTGTAGATTATCCCAATGTGGTCCGTTTAATTTTTTTCGGTCATTTAGGTGGACAAACGGGCTAAACGGTACAAATGGGGCTTTTTGGGGCCAAATTGGTGTGCTATAGCCCACGATTTCAGGGGTGGACTCGAGGTTCAGGCGTGATATGGGCCGAAAATAGACTGGGGCATGCCAGGGAGGTTGGGGATCATCCCAGTATAGTCCGTTTAATTTTTCATGGTTATTTGGGTGGACAAATGGGCATAACAGTACAAACAGGGCATTTTAGGCTAAACCGGTGTGCTACAGCCTATGATTTCGGGGGTTGGCCTAGGTTTCGAGTGTACTGCAGGTCAAAAATTGGCCGGGGCATGCCAGGGAGGTTGAGGATTGTCCTAATATAGTCCGTTTAATTTTTTATGGCTATTTGGGTAGACAAAAAGGTGAAACAATGCAAACGGGGCATTTTCAGGCTTAATCGGTGTGCTATAACCCACGGTTTTAGGGGTGGGATTGGGGTTTAGGCGTGTTGTACGACGAAAATCGATCAGGGTATTCCAGGGAGGTTAGGAATCATCCTAGTGTGGTTCATTTAAATTTTTGTGGCCATTTAGGTTGACAAACGGGTGAAACGGCGCGAATGGGGCATTTTTGGGCTAAATCATTGTGCTATAGCCCATGGTTTTGGGGGTGGGCCCGGGGTCCAAGAGTTTTATGGGCCAAAAGTTGATTGGGGTGTGCCGGGGAGGTTGTGATCGTCCTAGTATGGTCTGTTTAATTTTTCGTGGCCATTTAGGTGGACAAACTGGCGAAATAATGCGAATGGGGTACTTTTGAGCCAAATTGGTGTGCTATAGCCTACGGTTTCAGGTGTGGGCCCGGAGTCTGGGCATGTAGTGGGCAAAAAATTGATCGGGGCATGCCAAGGAGGTTAGGGATCATCCCAGTATGGTCCGTTTAATTTTTTGTGGCTATTTGGCTGGATAAACAAGCGAAACTGCGTGAACGGGGCATTTTTAGGCCGAATCGGTGTGCTATAGCCTATGGTTTTGGTTGTGGGCCAGGGGTCCAGTTGTGTTGTGGGTTGAAAATTGACCTAGCCATGTCAGGGAGGTTGGGGATCATCTCAGTGTGGTTTGTGTAATTTTTTGTGGCCATTTAGTTGGACAAATGTGTGAAATAGCGCAAACGAGGCATTTTTGGGCCAAATCAGTGTGCTATAGCCTATTGTTTTGGGTGTGGGCCCAGGATCTGAGTGTGTTGTAAGACAAAAATTGATCGCGGCATGCAAAAAAGGTTAGGGATTATCTTAGTATGGTCCGTTTAATTTTTGGTGGCCATTTGGATGGACAAACGAGCGAAAATGCACGAATGGGGCATTTTGGGTCAAATCGGTGTGCTGTAGCCAATGGTTTCTGGGGTGGGCGAGAGGTCCGAGCATTTTGTGGGCCAAAAATTGACTAGGCTGTGACAGGGAGGTTGGGGATCATCTTAGTATTGTTTGTTTAATTTTTTGTAGCCATTGGGTGGACAAACGGGCAAAACGGTGCGAACGGGGCATTTTCGGGCCAAATCGGTGTGCTATAGACTACGGTTTCAGGGGTGGACCCAGGGTTCGGGTGTGCTGTGGGCCAAAAATCAACTGGGGCATGACAAGTAGGCTGGGAATCATCTTAGTGTGGTCCTTTAAAATTTTTGTGGATATCTGGGTGGACAAACAGGCTAAACAGCGCAATTATGGCATTTTTGGGCCAAATCGGTGCTATAGCCCACAGTTTTAGGGGTCGAACCGGTGTGCTATATCCCATGGTTTTGATATGTTCAAGGGAGGTTGGGGATCATCTCAGTGTGGTCCGTTTAATTATTTGTGGCCATTTGGGTGGACAAACGGGCGAAACGGCATGAACAGGGCATTTTAGGGCTAAATCGAGATGTTATAGCCTACGATTTTGGGGGTGGGATTGGGGTTTGTGCATGTTGTGGGCCGAAAATTAACCTGGGTGTACCACGGAGATTGGGGATCATCCCAGTGTGATTCATTTAAATTTTTGTGGCCATTTGGGACGATAAACGGGCATAACAGCGTGAACAGGGCATTTTCAGGCCAAATCGGTGTGCGATGGCCTATGGTTTTGGCGGTGGGCCCAGGATCAGGGCGTACTGTGGGTCGAAAATCAATCGGGGCATGCCAGGGAGGTTGGAGATCATCCCAGTGAGGTCCGTTTAATTTTTCGTGGACATTTGGGTGGACCAACGGGCAAAACAGTGAGAACAAGTCATTTTTTGTCCAAATCGGTGTGCTATAACCCACGATTTTAGGGGTGGGACAGGGGTTAAAAATTGATCGGGGTATGAAAGGGAGGTTGGGTATCATCCCAGTGTAATCTGTCTAAATTTTCGTGGCCATTTGGGTGGACAAACAGGCAAAACGATGCGAATGGGGCATTTTCTGGCCAAATAGGTGTGTTATAGCCCACGATTTTGGGTGTGGGCCCGGGGTTTAGGTGTGCTGTGGGCCAAAAATCAATCAAGCCTTACCAGGGAGGTTGGGGATCATCCCAGTGTGGTCCGTTTAATTTTTCGTGGCCATTTTGGTGGACAAACAGGCAAAACTGCGCGAACGGGGCATTTTTAGGCCAAATCAGTATGCTATAGCCAATGATTTTGGGGGTAGGCCAGGGGTCCGAGCGTGCTGTAGGCTGAAAATCGGTCAAGTCATGCCAGGGTGGTTGGGGATCGTCCCAGTGTTGTCCTTTTAATTTTTTGTGGCCAATTGGTAGGACAAACGGGTGAAACGGCGCGAACGGGGCTTTTTTGGACCTAATCGGTATGTTATATCCTATAATTTTGGGGGTGGGCCCGGGGTTTGGGCATGCTGTAGGCCAAAAATCAATCGAGGCATGCCAGGGAGATTGGGGATTTTCCCAGTATGGTCTGTTTAATTTTTCATGGCCATTTGGGTGGACAAATGGGTGAAACGGCGCGAATGGGACATTTTCGAGCAAAATCGATGTGCTATAGCCCACGGTTTTGGGGGTGAGCCCAGGGTCCGCGTGCTGTGGGCTAAAAATTGATTGGGGCATGCTAGGAAAGTTGGGGAAGTATGGTCCTTTTAAATTTTTGTTTCCATTTGGGTGGACAAACGAACAAAACGGCGCGAACAGGGCATTTTTAAGCCAAATCGGTGTGCTATAGCCCATGGTTTTGGGGGTAGGCCTGGGGTCCGAGTGTGCTGTGGGCCAAAAATCAATCGAGGCATTACAGGAAGGTTAAGGATCATCCCAATGTGGTCGGTTTAATTTTTTGTGGCTATTTTGGTGGACAAACGGGCAAAACGACGTGAATGGGGCATTTTCGGGGCAAATCGGTGGCCTATACCCGACGATTTTGGGGGTGGGCCCAGGGTCCGGGCTTGCTGTGGGCTAAAAATCATCTAGGGTATTCCAAAGAGGTTAGGGATCATCCTAGTGTTGTTCTAGCATCAATCATCTACCATCAATGAAGAAGGCAACATAATATACTAGTCCATCAAATCTGAACATTCTATCCAAATACCTCCCAAATCTACTACATACCTTCTCACAAGTAGTACTGCCTTTCAACTACCAATAAAATAAGGTCAAGGGGTAAAGTCACATAATGGACATGATCAACCTTAATATGATATTATAACCCCATACAATCTTATCCACTTATACGGATTTCTCACCTCCTATTTACTTACTCTATCTCATGCAAACAGATTCAACTATACATACATTAAACCACACAAGAACAACAAGTTGGACAACAAGCTGCTAGTGAATCGAAAAAGGCCTCACAAGGCTTCACTAGACTTTGACTTTGTATTTTGAACAAGAAAGGAAATGAATAACAAAGTAACTATGCTAGTGAATCAAAAGAGCCCCACACGGCTTCACTAGACTTTGATTTTTCAAAAACACCATGTTAATAACATTACATATTACAAGAGATAGAAAATTAACACACAATATTCAATGATCTAAGGATACACATCTTACTCTGTATAAATAAAAATCTGAGTCAAACACTTTCCCCACAGACTACCATACAATCCACACATGCTACTAGCTACCACATTAGTCTATCACCATAAGGGGGGGGGGATCATTCTCGAACATCGGTTATTCAATTAAAATATTCATTTACACAAAAGTCACCCTCACTCTGACTTCTAACTTTGTGACTTCACATTCCCAAGTTCTTGGTCTAATTTCATTACCAATAGGTCATGACAATAACACTTTAAATCATACTACTATTTGGGTGGAAATACAGTTCCAACATTATTCTACATATTATATGACATATGTAACATGAATGTTTAAAAGGACCGAATACTCTTAATACTGCCGGTTGAAAAGCACGATTTCATTAAGATAAAGGTTCACACCAAAACCAATACACTCTGAATCACTAAAGGACTCTTTCTTAAGTCCTTGCAAAACTCTTATATGATTCAATCGGAAAGAACCATACCATTAATACCCTAAACTTCTGTCCTTGAATTAGCCCAATAATAAGATATGTCTGAGAACATCAGAGTAAGAAACAAATTGGGATAACCTTACTTTCGTATGGGCGACACCATAGCATGAATTAGAGTATGGAAGAGGAACATTCTAGCTCAATAACACGATTTAGAACATGAAGAAAGGGAAACATTCCTAAATTCCTAGTAGCCTCCGGCTTATAAGTGTGGCGCGCTACACACCCATAAATAAGACTTTACCGAACGCAATTTTGCAGACACCCTGGGACCATGAACCATGCTTTGATAACAAGTTTGTCACAACCTAAATCGAGGCCCTAGCCGTGATGAGTATCTCAAACCATGAAGGCCCGAAACACCCTTCTATATCTGGTAATCATGCACAATATTCATAAAATAAAATATAATGCAGAAATTAAAATCTATAATGGAAACATGATCATAATACTGAAACTAAAAAATGCGTCTGAATAACAATGTCTGACTCAGTTTGCGAAATCTCTACACTGAACTAAACAAGATGTCTGAAAACTGGGGCAAGGCCCCTAGTAGACCAAAATATAACCAATAATAAAAGTCTGACATGAATAGGCCTTCTGAATAATATAAGGCTCACCACTGTAAGATCCGGTCTGCAATCTAAAAATATCTACTGAGTAGCTGGACCCCCTATACTGTGCCTCTGAACCTGGAAGGAGGGGGATCAGCACAAAAGTACTGGTATGCGAAGCAATCCAAAATAGAGTAATTGAACATATATATATATATATATATATATATATATATATATGTATATATAATAAGTGAGAGCAATTTTCATCAAAACATCATGCATAAAATAGTTTCTGAAAAACACATGGGTATTTTCTGAAAATATGTAAACTGTCTGTAAATTTCAAATTCTGATTTATGTATTACTTCTGAGTTAGGTGGTATCCCCTACAAGTTTGATATTCCACGGGCGATATGGAATCCGCCATTTGCTCAGAGGGAAAGCCTCCAACCCGAGTGTGCCGCAAGGGTTGGAGTTCCTGAATATGATACACCATAGGGCTCTAGGCCAGCGTAATATATAAACCCAGATCGGCAAATCATGGTTTTGGGCAAAGAGTTGTCTGAACTCACACCTTCTTCGAGGAACCACCTAAGCTCTATTTATGCCCTATTTTATCATTTTCTGAACATGCACCATTCTGAAGTCCTAAAACATCCAAATCTGATAAAGTCTGATTTCTGTATTAGTTTGTGTCTGTTATGGCATTTTCTAAATTTGGTATCGTCATACCAAGACTTGCAAGTCATGATTTCTGAGCCATAATATATTAAGCTAAATCTTTCATTTAAAGCATATCTTAGACCACCAAAAATATAAAATTGATATAGAAGATTTCGTGTTTTGAAACTCAAGTCAAAATCATGCAAAAACTTCATCAAACAATGGTGGTAGTTCCTTTAGCAAATCCATTCACTCTTTCATTACATGTATTATGAATATTAAACATTCATTCTAAATTCCCTCTTTAGTGATTTAAAACTTCCTTTAAATCATAACAAGAGTTCAACCATTTCATATAGTGCTTTTTAAGAATGCATTGCAAAACAATTCATATGCTATGAAAAATCTGAAAATTCATAATAAGAGGGAATTCACCCAAATTCATGCTCTCAACAAGAATTCATTCTTAAATACATGCTTTCATACATATATATTCTCAAATCACTTTGGGGAAAGTCAAAAGACCAAAACAATGATGTTAAAACATCTAATACATGAATATATAAATAGTTTAAAAAACCTCATCCTAAAATATGATTTTTCTATGCCCATGAGAATTTAGGAAAATCCCGCGTACCTTAATTCCAGAATATAATAGGTAATTCTTGAAGCTTAC
>NW_025891681.1:0-25905 GCF_002878395.1 Capsicum annuum
TCACCATACAAAATAGCACTAGCAAAACTCAAAGAACTGAAGGATCAGTTGAAGGATCTCTTAGATAAGGGATTCATTAGACCCAGCATTTCCCCGTGGGGCACACCAGTCTTATTCATGCACAAGAAGATGGTTCTCTTACGATGTGTATTGATTATTGTTAGCTCAACAAAGTTACGGTCAAGAACAAGTATCTTCTTCCCAGAATAGATGACTTGTTTGACCAGCTTTAGGGTGCCAGTTATTTCTCCAAGATAGACCTCAGATCAGGCTATCATCAGCTCAGATTTAGAGAATGTGGCATCCCTAAGACATCTTTTCATACTCGGTATGGTCACTTCAAATTTTTAGTTATGTCCTTTGGTCTTACCAATGCTCCAATCGCTTTCATAGACTTGATGAACCGTGTGTTCAAGCAGTACTTAGACATGTTTGTCATAGTCTTCATAGATAATATCCTGGTTTATTCTCGTATAGAGCGTGATCATTCTGACCATCTCAGAATCATTCTTCAAACTCTCAAAGATCACCAGCTATTCGCCAAATTCAGTAAGTGCGAGTTTTGACTAAGGTCAGTAGCATTCATTGGCTATATTGTTTTCAGTGATGGCATTAGACTAGATCCTCAGAAGATCGAAGTGGTAAAAAACTGGCCTCGCCCTATCTCTCCATCAGATATCAGGAGTTTCTTGGGTTTGGCTGGCTATTACAGGCGGTTTGTTGAGGGATTTTCTTCTATTGCATCCCCTATGTCCAGATGACTCAAAAGAAGTTTAAGTTTTAGTGGTCATATCCTTGCGAGAAGAGTTTTCTATAATTAAAGACTCGACTCACCTCAGCTCCAGTCTTAGCTCTTCCAAATAGTTCAGATGTGTTCGTAGTATACGGTAATGCATCCAGAGCAGGTTTGGGTTGTGTCCTCATGCAGCATTGTAAGGTCATAGCCTACGTCTCCAGGCAGTTAAAGCCCCTTGGGAAGAATTATCCTACTCATGATCTTGGGTTAGCATCCGTAGTATTTTCCTTGATGATTTGGAGACATTATCTATACGGAGTTCATGTCGATGTCTTCACAGATCATAAGAGTCTCCAATATGTCTTTTCTCAAAAAGATCTCAATCTTTATCAGAGAAGGTGGTTAAAGCTCTTTAAAGATTATGATACGAGTGTCCTTTATCATCCATGCAAGGCCAACATTATGGCCGACGCTCTCAGTAGACTCTCCATGGGTAGTGTTTCTCACGTTGAGGATAGCAATAAGAAAATAGCTCAGGAAATCCATAAGCTTGCCAGACTAGGTGTTCACTTACTTAATTCTTTAGAGGGTGGTGTATGTGTTCAGGATAGTTCAGAGTCATCTCTAGTTTCTGAGATGAAAGAAAAACAAGACAGAGATCCTAGCCTTGTCAAGCTAAACTGTTCAGAATTAGAAAGTAGAGGTTTTCTCCCAAAAGGGAGATGGTATCATTCATTGTTTGGGTCGTCTTTGTGTTCTAGGTGTAGATGATTTAAAGCAGCGAATTCTTACAAAAGTGCATGGTGCATAATACTCTATTCATCTAGGGGCCACTAAGATGTACCATGACCTATGGGAGATCTATTGGTGGAGTGGGATGAAGAAAGATGTTGCAGAATTTGTGGCTAGGTGCCCTACATGTCAGCAGGTGAAGATAAAGCATCAGAAACCTAGTGGTTCCATGTAGGAGTTCACCATTCCTACTTGAAAGTGGGAAGAAGTGAACATGGACTTTGTGATGGGTTTGGCTCGAACTCGTTATCAACATAATTCAATTTGTGTCATTATAGATAGAATGACCAAGTCAGCCCATTTTTTTTTCAATCCATACCTCTTATTCAGCCAAGGATTATGCCAAACTCTATATCAGGGAGTTTGTCAGATTACATGGTGTTCTATTATCTATCATCTCAGACAGAGGTACCCAGTCACGTCTCACTTCTGGAAAGCATTCCAAGAGGGTCTTGGTACCCGAGTTCATCTCAATATAGCTTTTTATTCTCTGACATATGGTCAAGTAGAAAGGACCATTCAAACTCTTGAAGATATGCTAAGGGCGTGTGCAATTGATTTCAAGGAAAGTTGGGATGACCACTTGTCTTTGATTGAGTTTGCATACAATAATAGCTATCATTCTAGTATTAAAATGGCTTCGTTTGAAGCTCTCTATGGTATGAGGTGCAGATCTCCAATGGGTGGTTCGAAGTTAGTGAGGCCTCAGTCATAGGGCCTGACTTAGTATTCGACGCCTTAGAGAAAGTCCAGTTAATCAGAGAAAAACTTCAGGCCGCTCAGAGCTGACAGAAGTTGTATGATGACGTTCGTAGAAAGGATCTTTAGTTCGAGGTCGATGACTATGTCTATCTAAATATCTCTCCCATGAAGGGTGTGAAGCGGTTTGGCAAGAAGGGAAAGCTCAGTCCCCAATATGTAAGTCCCTTCAAGATTCTTAATTCCTTAGGCAAGGTAGCTTATGACATCGAATTGCCTTCAGATCTAGCCTGAGTTCATCCAGTCTTTCATGTCTCTTTGCTCAAGAAGTGTATAGGTGATCCATCAGTCGTAGTCCCTATTTAGAGTATTAACAGTCAGAACAGTCTATTCTATGAGGAAATTTTGGTCAAAATTCTAGACTATCAGACTCGTAGACTGAAGAACAAAGAAGTCCCTCAAGTCAAAGTTATTTGGCAAAATTAGTCCATTGAGGGAGCTATTTGGGAAGCAGAAATAGACATGCCTACCAAGTATCCTCACCTCTTCTCTGCCAATCCAGATCAAGCTCAAGGTAACAGTTCTCCTTAAGCTTATTCAATTTCCCGTTCAGTATTCTATATGACTTGGTATTCAGTTCATACTCACGTTTCTTCATAAATATGGTATCAAGTACCATTTCATATTCATTCATGCATTATTGTATCAGTCTTGTGTATAATCATGCATCAAATATGCATTCTAATTGGGAGAACTCAGTTATTAGAAATCTCAGTTATGCATTTATGAATCAGTTACTTATACATCAGATATGCATGTCCATCATGATATGTTTAGCTTATTAGTCATGTCCATCATGAGATCATGTTCCAGTAGTGTATGTCTTGCACGTACTCCAGTTTATCATCTATCCCAGTTTCAGTCAGTCTCATTCGAGGACGAATGTTTCCAAGAAGGAGATATTGTAATACCTCATATATTTCTAAGCTAGAAAATGAACCATTGTTCCTACACATGAAATCTCCTATCCTGTGATTCATATTGGAGTACATGAATTAGGATGAGTATCCTAGTAATAATAGAGCTTATGATGTGTTAAGCATGTTCATAAGAGTCACTTAGAGTAACCCAAGCTAAGAACTTTTGAATCCGCCAAGTTTTCGTGTGTGATTTCATATAGGTCATCTTTGAATGAGCATAAATTGTTTTATAGGTGGTATTTTTTAAAATTTATACCATCCTAATTGTATAGAATTGAATAAGTATTCTGTCGATACCAAATTCCCCTAAAACAGACACCCGGTGAAGGAGTTATGACGATTTAAAGTTTCAGCAATGTCATTTTATTCAGTGGCACGTCCGCCATAAGCCAAAATAACGTTTGTCAATTTCTAGTGTCTCTCCGCAATTTCACCGCATTGCGGTGATTTTCCAGGTCACAAATGGGGGGCAACGCAACATCTCCGCGTAGCGCCGGGGGCCCAAATCAAGTAATTTTCACAGAAATTAAATGACGCATCTAGAGTCGTATTTGGGTCATCCTTCCACCCCTATATATATTCCATAAACACGGAATTAAGCTCTTATTTCACCAAAACATACTATTTATCTCAAAATCCTCTCAAGAACACATTAGGGTTTTCAATTGGGGATTTAAGTTCAAGCAAATTTCTCCATCAATCATCAAGAATCTTCCATCTAAGGTATGTGTAGTGTTCATCTATGGATCCATTTCATTCATAGAACTCAAGAACCATGTTTTAAATATTATATTATGATTGTCTTGTTATGATATGACCATTTACATGTTGATGATTGTTGTTTAAGTTTTAAGATGATATCTACAGGTGTTTTCATGAAGTATATGTGTTCGTTAGTTGAAATCCATGAACTTTATGTGGTTTAAAATGGGGAAATTCATGAAAACACACCTAAGCTAAAAGAATGCATGCAAAGTTTTTGATAAAAGGCCTAGGATGATATAATTCATGTCCCATGATTTAATAGTGCTTAAATGACATGTCTATGCTCTATGCTTTATGATTCCACGTGATTGATATACATCATTGTCGTGATATGGATTGAGCATGATATTAAAGCTTTGAAAGTATACACACATTGTATGAATTTCCCTACCATACGTAAGATGTTGAGAACTATGCTTAGTGTGAAATCCCCTACTTATGATATGGTTAATTATGGACTCCATCTTATGATCAAGTCAGTTATGTGTGTCAGTTTCCTTCCATCGAGTCCTGGGGGTACTAGTGTCTAGAAAATATAGATGTGTGCATAGAGTCATGTCATGTTATCATGATAATCTCAGTCAAGCCATGATCTATAGAACTCAGTCAGTCATGTGACTTAGGAAATCTCAAAAATCTCATGATCTCAATAAATTCTCAGATAGTAGTACTATTTCATCGGTCAACGGAAGTTAGTTATTCAGTCCATGTACAGCTAGTTAAATCATGTTCAGTCTCTTCATATGGGAGTAAAAGTTAGCATCGAGTGATCCCAAGGATGGGAACTCACCTGCCAGTTTAGGGTGTGATTCTTAGTAGTCATCCTTGTGTTCCAGAACTACGTGGTCAGCGTAGGTTGAGACATCTTAACCTTCCAGATTACGGTTGATGAGGTGACTTAACCTGTTAGTTTAGGGATCCTACCATTCTCATTCGAGTACCTTCCAGCTAAGGGTCACTCACAGCTGTCCTTACCAGTGGCGCAGTATTGACACCCTTCCAGTTAGGGCAGAGATTTAACCTCAACCTAGCTATATGTGTTATTGGGGCATGTCGATTAACCAACTACCTCCCATAATTTTAGTCCCACTCTCAGTAAAAGAAATCAGATAGTTCTTCAAATTTTTGTATACCAGGACTGTTAGTTACAATCAATTCAGTTACAGTACGGAACTTAGGTAGTTCCATCAGATTCAGGACGGTCAGAAATAGTCATCCATGTTATCAAAATTTTAGTATCAATCATGTTAGATAATAGTTAACCATGTATTGGCGTACAGATCCAGATATCATGTATTCACAATTTTAGTTACTATGTATGTTTGTTTGTACTCTTACGTTTATATTAGTCAGTCAGTTAGCATTGTTCATGCATGTAAACCCTTTTGCATTTACCCTACCTCACTACTCCATACTCCCAGTCGTACTGACGTATTTGTGCTATGGTGCTTTCTTTCATGTTACACAATAGGTTCAGAGACACGAGTTCCAGATCAGCAGTAGCATTCCTGTCGAAGAGTTTCAGTGAGTCCTCATCCATTCGAGGATGATATTATTTTATTTCATTCATTATTTTAGTTTATTTTTGCAAGACAGAGTTAGTTGGAGACATGTTACTTCAACTCCTTATTTTAGACAGTATTTTGACGCTTTCAGATTTAGTTTTGATTTTAGATTCCGCTTTTAGTTGTTTTGGGTATTTGTTACCCTATATGGATGTTATTATTTATCAGATATTCTATTCAGTTGAACCTTATGGCCTATTGTTCATGTTTTCTGTATTTTACATGTATATTATGTAGTGTACAAGTACAAATAGCAATCATGGGTTAGCTTGTGATCCTTCAGGGTCATAAGCACCGTGTAGCATTACAGTTCAGAAAAATCAGGGTGTTACATTCTCTATCTATTCTTCTTCCTGGTAGAAGTGATAGCAGCTGAGTAACTATCTTCTACCTTATTTACAGCTCCCTAGTAGAAGGTCATGGTGAGGATGGTGAAGATACTTTGTCAGATGGCAATCCTGCCTCTTTAAGGATTAATGGCACTAATGGTGCTTCCAAGGATGTAAAAATTCTCTCATATGAAGTTCTGACATGGCTTTTGGATTCTACACCTGATAAATTTGTTGTAGAAAGATGCCAAATCAAGTTAGTTTGGGGTTATGGCATAGTTGATTGATTGATATAAAGTTGCCTTTTGTATGCTTATCAATATCAAACTTCTGATGCTCTCTAATATATTTCAAATATAGGAAGCAGTCAGGAAAGTGTATTAACGTAATTCAATATATATTTCAATTGGTATTTGAATTATTAACGATATTTGAAGTAGTTGGAATAGGTGGAAAAATTCATTGCAATAGCTTATTATAATAGTTGCAATAGGTAGCCAAAAAATATTGCAAAAGACCGGAGAATCATTGCAATAGGTGTCAAAAGAGTTGCAATAGGTAGTTAAAACCTTTTGCAAAAGACCAATAAGTGTTAGTAGATATTAAAAATTGTTGCAAGAGGATGATTGCAACGCTTTCCTATCATTGCAATATAGTCTATTACAACGGTTCTTAACCGTTGCTATAGATGATACAAATTGTAACACTAGGAGGTTAGAAAAACTATTGCAATGGGTCTATCTATTGCAACGGCTAGCATAACCATTGCAATAGACCTATTACAACTCTCACATATGCAATTCCTGCCTAACCATTGCGGTACATCTATTGCAACGGTTTCTTTATCTATTACAACAGATTGTGAACCGTTGCCATAGGGCTAATTTCTAGTAGTGCCTTGAAAAACTTAATTGACCACCTTGAGGAAACCCTTGCCTCTTTCTTGAACCAAAATTTTGGGAGATATTTGAGAGTGTTTAAAGTGTATTTGATTGAGAATAATTGGGTAAATAAAGTCCCAAAAGTGTTTTAAGTCATAGGGTCAAAAGAGGTTAAGGGGGGAATATCCAGAATGCCCCCAACTTAAACTATAAAAATCACCGCGGGAGGCTTCGGTTTAGACCCCTTACTCGTACCCACATCATATGAGTGGTACCCTCTACTCATAAATTAATCAGAATGTTGGACATCCACACACTGTCCACCCTATGACTATCCTTTCCCCACTCGTACCCTAACATACGACTAGTACCTTTAAGTCGTATTCAAGATAGAATCAAAGGGGTTGGAGAATAGACAACATACGAATTAAACTTTACCACTCGTACCTAAACGTATGACTCGTCACCACCAACCCATACCTATAATAGAAACTTACCCACCACATACTGGACAACATATAATATAGGTCATCTGTCCCATACCCTTACCATACGATCGTATGGTGGGTCGTAACAACACTAGTGAACTCAAAAGCTCAGGAAATTTCAAGGCCAATACCTAGGGTATTTCATATATATACTAAAATGTCATCATTGAGGATTGACCAACTGATACATAAAAAGTCCTTGAACATAGTGGATGCAAAGAACAAGTAATAGTAACATAAATCAAGTATCCATAAATCAAGCCCAACATTGATCTGAATTTCCAAACATAAATTAATAATGATGTATGTTCAAAATTAAATCGAGGCTTAATATTTAACAAGCAGTAAAATTAGGTGTTCAAAATTGAATCGAGATGAAATAGTATATTTTTCTTTTTAGAAAACAAAGTTTATGTAAAGTATTCAAAAATATCATTTCATCAAGTCAAAAAAAATATATTTAGCCAAGAATGTAATCAACAAGTAAACCAAATCAAATACAAATAATATGTCTACTACAACTCAACCTAGGAGTTTTAAAGTCATCTACAATAGAAAAATACGTTATCGTAATGTGAATGATCATAAAGGAGTGCTAGATCTAGCCACAAGTCCCAAAAAATAAGGAAAATAGTTACCCAAGCCTAGACTAAGGCATCTAAAACAAAGTTGCGAAATTTATCTGAATACAAAGAAAGTCATGTGATTGTAACAATTGAAAACTCCAGGCTATCTATTACTCATGTCAACGGTATAATGTTATCACCTCTATGTGGAGTTAATGATGTACCACTTCAAGGTTTTTACCATGTCCCAAGTATGAAGAAGAATTTATTATCAATAGCACTTAATATCCTTAGGCCGCTATGTTTTGTCTGCTATGGAAGATGTTAAGGTAAATGGTAAGATTAGCAATATACAAACACCAATTATGGATTAAGAAAACTAGACACAATTTATATATTGACAGCAAAAGTTGCATACATAGATAGAGCGAGTGTTAAGTTCTTAGTTTTGATGATTGAAAAATTCATAGCTTGAGACCTGTACGCTTGAGTTTTTGTGATGAAAAAAGCTACAATGAATTAGGGAATAGGTTGGGATAACTTGTTGTTGTCACAATCCAGCTGACATAAAGTACAAAAGTTGGTGAAAAACTATATACCACCATTTTGGTATATCTCCTAGGTTTTCTTGTATCATAATATATATATTTCTCATCTTTTTAACAAGAAAACTAAAATTTCCATGTACCCACAATTAAATATCTCTCTGGAGTTCTAAATCAAAGTCTACAGTTGTAACAAGGAATGGTACACTCATAAAGTTGTATTTTTATTTCTTTGTTGCAATTTAGTCTTTGTAATATTATTCTTAAAAGTATGCCTACATTAACTTATGATTGTAGTAGGTGTTGTGGTGTAACCTTCTCTTTGTAAATCATCTAGAGTTAAGTGATTGTCCAAGCTAGAGTTAGCTTAAGGAGTCTGGTTAGAGTTAACTGGAGGTGGAAGCAGTAGAGTTACTGCTTGTGTTGCCTTTTAATAGAGCTATTGCTAGGAAAAAAAGGGTTAGGAAGTTAATCCTTAGAGTCTTTATTCAAGAAGTTTTTGTATTCAAGAAGTTTCTTGGATATAGTAGAGCTTAGAAATCCAGGAGGCAGGTCGTGGTTTTTTTTCCTTGAGCAAGGAGTTTCCACGAAAAAACCATGTGTCCTTTTTTTAACTGTATTCCTATACTTCTTATTTTAAATATCTCCTAGTTCTTATTATGTGAGTGCATCTGGGAATAGGTCCCTGAGATGAGGAGCAACCCACCCCAACCCTCCATTAGGTATCAGATAAGCTCTTTCATTAAAAGGCTAACACCTTGGAAGGATCCTGAGAAATGGTGGCTCCTCTTTACCTAGAAAAAGGACAATCTACCACCAAAGCCCCAATATTCAATGGTGAGTACTATAGGTGATGGAAGACAAGAATGCATGAATTCATTATGGCTGAAGACTGTGAACTATGAGATGTCGTAGAAGATGATCTTTATATTCCTACTAGGGCAGTAAAGATTGGAAATGTGACTTCACAGGTTCCCAAAATAAAGGAATTTAATAAAGCTAACAGGAAGAAGATAGAGTAATTTTATAAAGTCAAAAAGATGCTTATATGTGGTATTGGTCCTTATGAGTATAACAGGATCTCTGTCTGTCGGACAGCTAAGGAAATCTGGGATTGTCTTTAAATAGCACATGAAGAAACCACGCAGGTAAAGTAGTACAAAGTGAATATGCTGATGAATAAATATGAGACCTTTACCATGAAGGAAAATGAGTCCACCCAGGTGATGCACACAAGGTTCACTGCTATAACTAATGAGCTATATTGTCTAGGTGAAATTTTTCAAAGCTATAAGCACGTGAGAAAGTTCTTGAGCATACTTCCTAAGAGATGAGAGAACAAGGTGAATGAAATTACTGAGGCCAAGGATCTGAATAAGATGGACGTGGATGATCTTATTGGGAATCTTAAAACATATGAGATGTTGAAGAAACTTGGGAAGCAAAAGGATGAGCCCAACGCTGAGAAGAATCTAGTTTTGAAGGTTGATAAATATAACCCAACTGTTGAGGATAAATAAAATACTTAAAATACTGAGTGAGTTATTGAGGCTTTGAAGAAATTTGGAGTTTTCCTTGGGAAAGAAGAATCCAGCATATACCCCACAAATGCAAAAGAAAATGATACTTATCAGAAGTGTGAAAATCCTGGACACTACATCGGGGACTTTCCTATGCATATAATGGAATATAAAGAATATATTAAGAAAAATAATGAAAAAGAAGAAAGTAGGAGATAGGTTCAAGAAAGATGTGATAGAAAGGATAAAGTTGATAAAGTGTCAATACAAGCCATAGTTTTTGTGAGTGATCTTTATTTAAATTCTGATGACTCTAAATAGCATGAGGATTTCTCCATGATGGTGATGGAGGATGATTCTCAAGCACATGAATCTCTCTTTACCTTGATGGAAAAATCTGATGAAGATGAAGATGATCAATTATCACTCTTGGGCATTAAAAAAGTCTAAAAAATTATACTGTTATTGAGCTAAAGTCTTTTGTAGTTGTATTAATTGATATTGTACATGATCTCACAATATATAATGAATTTCTTAAGATAAATCACAAAAAAAGTGAAGAAAAGATGGCTGAGTTAAATGTGCTGATGTCTAAATTTCAAGTTGTTAGTCATTTACTGTCTGCTGAAAATGAGTCCCCTAGGGAAAAACTGAGTGAAGTTTCTAAAGTCAAGTAAGAAATAAAAAATGAGAATCCACAAATTCAACTTTATCTAGAATAAAAATTGAGTGAGGCTAATGATAAAATAGTTTCATCACTAGAGAGGTATGGTGAACTGGAAAGGGAGTTGACTATTGTAAGGACTAATCTTGATAAAGCTAATAATGGACCATTTCATCATTAACCTTGTCTAGCCTTGTCTGGAATGGGTCAAATAGGAAAAGGGGGATTAGCTTCCATAGTGTGCACCCTGCCTACAACCCGTTTAGCAAGTATGTCTCTGTGAGGGACAATTTATTGTGTTTTGACTATGGAAAAAATGCACACAAAATGTAGCCATGCCCTACAAAAGTTATTGCTCTAAAGGGACTGAAAGAAGCCTCTTTAAAAGGGGGAAGAAGTGAAAATATACCCAACTAGACAAGAAAAAACTTGATGTTTCCTCTAACTCCTCACTAGGAACTCAAGCTAAAATAGGTTCCCAAAACTGATCACTAATTTTCATTGCAGGGCAAATCTATAGGAAGCAGCCACCACTTGATCATGGATAGTGGTTGTTCGAGTCATATGACAGAGAGAATTGAAAAATTTCTCTCACTTAAAGCCCATGAAGAAGGCAGTGTTTCCTTTGGTGATAGTAACAAAGGTTACATTATTGGTATTGGGAAAACTGGGAATAGTTTGAATGAAGTAATTGGGGATGTGCATGTTGTCGATGGACTCAAGTTCATTCTGCTGAGTGTCCCTCAAACCTGTGACAAGTGAAATAAAGTTAGATTTAGATTAGACAAGTGTTCAGTCATTAGGATCATTGATGGCAAAAAAATATTAACAGCCTGGGGGAACAAGAATATGTATTTTGCTTATCTAAGCTCTTGTACATCTAAAAACATGACATGTCTTAATGCATAGGAAGATGTTGTTGATGCATGCATCGGAGGCTTGGTCATGTTAGCTGCAAATTGTAAAACAAACTAGTCAAGAAGGATCTGGTTTGAGTCTTGCCAAATGTAAAGTTTATCAGTTCAAAGGTATGTGATGCATATGCCAAAGGCAAACAGAAAAAGTCTTCTCTCAGGCTCAATAGGGAAGTTAGTACTTACAGGTCTCTACAACTTCTCCACATGGATCTGTGTGGACTTATAAAGATTGCTAGTAGAAGGGAAAGAAGTATATCTTAGTCATCGTTGATGACTACTCTAGATTCACCTGAACCTTCTATCTAAAGTCAAAGGACAAAACCTTTTATGTGTTAGAGGGTTTTGTAAAGCAAGTACAAGTAAAGTTTTATGAGAAGATTACAACAATCAGGTCAGATTATGGTACAGAGTTCAAGAATGCCAAATTCAATCAGTTCTACACTGAGCTGGGAATCAGTCATAATTTTTAGCTCCCAAAACACCTCAACAAAATGGTGTTGTGGAGAAGAAAAATAGAACTCTTGTGGATATTGGAAGAACTATGCAGATGGATTATGGACTTGCTCATAACTTTTGGGCAGAAGCTTTCAATACAGCATGTTATGGGACTAACAGGTGTCTTGCGAGATCTATTCTACACAAAACCCCCATGAACTTCTTGCCAAAAGAAAGCCCAAGTTAAGTTACTTTAAACTTTTTTGTTGCAAGTATTTTATCCTAGATAATCACAAGGAGGATCTTGGAAAATTTGATCCAAGAAGTGATAAGGGGATATTTATTGGTTACACTTCTACCAGCAAAGCTTACAGAATCTACAACAAAAGGACACAATGTGTGAAAGAAAGTGTTCATGTCATATTTGATGAAGCAGAAAATGTTAGCATGGGCAACAGAATAAATAATAATGATGATGAATTGGGAAATCCCTTAGTTGTTCCAAAAAAGTATCGTGAGGGAAATAATGATATTGTGTCCCATGGTCCAGAATCAAGAACGGAAGATTAAAATACAGGAGATTTATAGAATGAAGACACTCCTTTAGATTATGACTTTCCTTCCAGTGAAATAAATGAATAGATTGTTAAAGGAGATACCCTAATGGGAACTGGTTCCAACTCTAGTTAACTCACCTCTTTCAGATCCAATGAAAGAATCAATCCTCTCATCCTCTTAACAACCTCATGTCTCCTCTAAACTCTAGTGTGCAAATAAGAAATAGGGACAAAAACCTTTGTTCCTTATCTATATTCTTATCACAAATTAAACCCAAGAATGTAAAATAAGAATTAAAAGATGTAGGTTAGATCAACACTATGCAATAAAAACTCCACCAATTTGAAAGAAGCAACGTCTGGCATCTGGCTCCAAGGCCTTCAGATAAAACTATCATTAGGACCTGGTGGGTGTATGGGGACAAGACAATTGAACATGACAATACTATCAAGAACAAGGCTAGGTTGGTTGTGTAATGTTATAACCAAGAAAAGGGAATAATTATGATGAAATATTTGCTCATGCAGTAGGAATGGAGGCAATTTGAATTTTTATTGCAATCACTTCTTACGTGGAATTAAAGCTATTTTGGATGGATGTGATGAGTACTATCTTAAATGGGATTCTCAAGGAATAATTAATTATCAAGCAGCCTCTAGGGTTTGAAAATGTTGATCTACACAATCTTGTGTTTAAGCTGGACAAAGCACTCTATGGATTGAAACAAGATCGCTTGGTATGAGAAATTGTCCGTGTTTTTTATTGACAATGGATTCAAAAGAGAAAAAATTGACAACACATTGTTCCTTAAAGTGAGAGGAAGAAATCTTCTCATTTTTCAAGTCTATGTGGATGATATCATATTTGCGGCCACCACCTATTTTCTCTGTGATGTGTTTGCAAGAATGATAAGTAGTGAGTTTGAGATAAGCATGATGGGAGAACTAAACTTCTTTCTTGGCTTTTAGATCAAGTAGGGTACATCTAGAACTATTATATTCTAATATAAATGTACTTAATAATCGATTAAGAGGTTTCATATGGAGGATTCAAATCCTATTGACACTCCTATAGGTACCTCCTCCAAACTGGATCTGGATGAGCCTGGTCCCTTTGTAACTAAAACTATGTATAGAGGGATCATTGGTTCTCTTTTCTAACTAACTGCTAGTAGACCTGATATTATTTTCAGTGTTGGAATGTATGCTAGGTTCCAAGCAAGTCCAAAGGAATCTTACTTGAAGGCATCCAAGAGGATCTTGAGATATCTTAAAGGAACTCCAGATCTGGTTCTTTTTTATCCTATTGGTAACTATTTTGACATAACTGGATATGTTGATATTAACTATATTGGGTTCTTGGTGGATAGAAAAAGCACTTTATGAATGTCTCACTTTCTAGGGTCATCCTTAATCTGATAGGGTACCAAGAAACATAATTTAGTGGCCCTCTCTACAGCTGATGTTGAATATATTGTAGTTGCATCATGTTATGCACAAATTTCTGTGGATCAACCAATTGTTGAAGACTTTGGCATCCTTTCAGACTGTGTTCCATTATACTATGATAACACTAGTGCAGTCAATACGGCAAAAAATCTAGTTCAGCATAAAAGAACCAATCATATTAATATTTGACATCACTTCTTGAGACTTAATATTAAAAAGGGTTAATTAAGATGGTTTTCTATAGAACTACTAATCCGATTACTGGTATTTTCTCTAAAACACTTGGTATAGAACCTTTTGAGAAAAATATGTCAAAGCTGGGATTAATGAGACCAAGCTGAATGCTTATCACTCTTGTTCTTTCTCTATTTATGGCAATGATTAGGTAGGTAGCTATCCAGGTTGGATGTTCTATCTGTACTTGGTTTCCTGTCTAACCTATTTGATGATGCTAAAAGACAAAAGTATTGTGTGGAAGTAGGGGGTTTCATGTGGCAGTAGGGGGATGAAGTTTTGGATTATTTGTTGAGTTATGTTGATCAGGATAGGGGTTCTCGCACTCAGGGGGAACCAAATGCTAATTAATTGGTGGAATAAGGTGTAGGATTGTTATACTCTTATAGGCATCATTTATAGGGAGAATTGGCTGGGCAAACTGGTTTGACATGTGGCCTTGCAGCCTATGTTGTGTTACTAAGGTGTAGATTGTGTTGAGTGGAAATTGATAAAGATATTGAGTATGCTGAATTGCAAGTATTTGTTTGTCATCAATTAAAAGGAGGGAATTGTTAAGTCCTTACTTTAGATGATTGACAAATTCATATTTTGGGACATGTTCCCTGGAGTTTTTACGATGAAAAAATCTACTACGCATTAGGGAACAGTTGGGCTCACCTGTGATTGTCACAGTCAACAATCCAGCTGACACAAAGAACAAAATTTGGTGAAAAGTTGTCTGCCACCTTTTTTCCTCAACCAATTAAATCTCTTCGAGATTTTCTTATGTTACAATATATATTACTTATCTAACTCAACAAAAAAACTAACACTTTCATATACTCATAATTAAATATCTCCCTGAAGTTCTAAATCAAAGGTTGCAGCTGCAACAAGGAATGATTCACTGCATCATGTTGTGCACAACTTTTGTGGATCAAGCAACAACTTAAAGACTTTTACATCCTCTCATATGGTGTTCTATTGTAATTTGATAAAACTAGTGCAGTCAATATAGCAAAGAATCCAATTCAGCATAAAAGAACCAAGCATATTGATGTAGACATTTCTTCTTGAGAGATAATGTTGAAATGGGGTTGATTAAAATGGTTTTCTGTAGCACTGCTGATCAGATTGCTCACATCTTCACCAAAGCAATTGGTAGAGAACCTTTTGAGTGAAACAGGTCAGGGTTGGGATTGAAGAGAACAAGCTGAATACTTATCACTATTCTTTCTCCTCTTGTTATGGCTTGAAGAGAACAAGCTGAATGTTTATCAATCTTCTATGTAAGAATATTGTGGTTTTGCATTTCTGCACTGCCTTTATTTTTAGTACCTTATAGTTGTGCTATAGTTCTGTCACTTATAATTGATTTTAAGGGATCTGGTCTCTCACTATATGGTGCAACCCCTAAGGGTTCTATAATTGGTATCAGAGTAGGTTCAATCTAAAAGGATCATACCTAGAGTGTTTTGGTCATCATGGCTACTATAACTAAACTAGGGGTGGAAACAAATGAAGCAGAAAGAGAGACATTCCTAACCTTGAAGGCTTTAGAGTCTGACCCAAGTAAAGAAGACATTGATGTTGCACTTATGGAAATAAGAATTGTGAAAGCTGTAAAAAGAGGTGGTCAACACAGTAAAAGAAATAGTAGGATTGAAAGCGGGCACAAAAATGGTAGCTCGGAATAATTCATAAGGAACTACCTAATAAAAGTAAAGGACAAAAATCCTGAGAAGCCGGGATGGAAGGATGCTGCTAGCCGTGTAATTAAGAAGTTATTGGCAGCATAGGAGGACTCTTCCAGTGACTTAGATGAAGATAAGAAAACTGGAAATGGATCTACGCTAGCAGTGGAATACTTTCCAATTAGATATGATCCCTTGTTTGCCTTGTTGGCAAACAAATAAAGTAAAAAGAAGAATGAGGTAACAATCTCCGACATTAAGAAGATGCTTGAAAATTATTCTGATAAAAAGTTAAAGAAGCTAGCAAATGTATTGGTTTATACTGTGTATAAGTTGAGTACTGATAAAAATGGTCTGTAAGAAAGAATAGAGAATCAAGAGCTTAAATTAGTTTCTTAACTCACCAGATATTTGAAATAGAAGAACAGTGTGCTAAATTAAAACTTAACAATCTTATGTTGGTGAGCCAATTGAAGAAAGTAGATATTTCTGCTATCAAAAGAAAGAAAGAGGTTCACTACTTTAAATTAAGCTTGAAGAAGAGCTGAAGAATTCTAGAGACCATCTTATGACTGTTCTCTAGAAGAATGAGGAATTAGAAAGGAACCTGGTCTGTTTGAAGGAAGAACTCAAAAAAATCTGTTCAGTGGACCTCATCCTCACAAATCCTCCCTAATTTCACTGGTTAAGGGGCCTATAAAGGCAAGGTACTGGTATCAGTACAAAGCTCAATATTCTGGGTCTCAAGACAAGGATGCTCAAGATGTCAAAAACAAAGTCCATAAACCCTTGTACACTCACTATGCAAAAGATAGATACTTAAAGAAACACTATCAAAGCTGGAGTGGAGCAAGGATGTTCAATGATAGATACATCCAGTAAGATCCAAATATCTTTATGTTCTTGAAAAGTATGAAAAAAGGGACAAAAAGAAAGCTCACACTACCTAGATAGAAAAATAAATACTTAATCACACCTCTGTCCTCCTACTGGGAACTCAAACTAAAATGGGGTCCCAAGTCATACAAATGACTGTGAATATAGGAGAGAGAAAGGGTTTGCAGTCAAAAAAATCTTCTTGTTATATAATTGCTCAAAACTATGAATAGAAGGTCTAATTGTATTCTCTTTACATAGACACTTCAAGGTGAAATTGTCTTATGTGATTAGCATTTCCATCCCAAGGATGAGCTCAAAAAAAATTGGCAAGTTCCAAGGAATGCTGAAGGAACTTTGGACATTTGAAGAATTTCAAGTCTAGAACTTGGTTCAGACCTACTTTCAGAATAAGTCGCGGTATCATGTGGTGTAATGAATCTATCTACGTGATGTTAGAATGGATCAGAGTAACCTGACCTACTATCAAGTGAATAAATGTCTCTTCACCTACTTGGCTATGTTCAAGAGACAGGTATCCTTGATAAATTAGGAACATGTTGGTCTAACTCAGTAACATACCTTTGCAGGTATATACCCATGGAAGAAACTTTGGAGGGGGACATATGGGACGAGCACAAAGGTGGAGATTCACCCAAACTAGAGAGGGGCCTGGTCCCATCTCTTAGGTTGGTATCTTGTATGTGCAAATTTTTCCTATTCTGTCAAGAAAAATTTGCGTCCTCCTTGTCCTTGTGTCGGAACAAAATTGTCTTATTCTAAAAAGGAAGGTAAGTCTCCAAAATTCTGAAATTGATCATAGCTTGTTCCCCCACAAAACCCTTCCTTATGCCTACTATTCCTTAAATCTTGTTGCACTCACTTATTCTAATATCAAAAAGGAAAATCCAAAATTCCAAATGGCCCTTAGAAAAGGACCTTTTTTATGGCTGCAACTCTCATAGTTTCTTGTCCTACAAAGGATTCTAAGCTTAGAAATGTGAAAATCTTTTTCCAAACCTTTCTGAAAAAACATCCTTCTTCTTATACTCTTCCAACCCTTAAATCCTTCATCACTCAACCAGTAAATAAAGAATCATCCTAGAATCTTCAAAAATATTCTCATGATGTTGTGAAGGATGAAACTTGGGTAGCTAAAAATCTCATTTTCTTATCAAATAGCCCAGGAAAGAACTTGGTTGATCAAAAGAAAATCGATGTCAGTAAACACCAAAAACTTTTGGAAAAAGGTTAAGAAGTTTTACTAAGAAGCAGCAGACTATTGAGGGACCTCGTGATCGAGTCAAAGGGGCATTGTAATACCTCATATTTCCTTAGCTTAAGATTAACTCTCAGTTCATGAGTTATCCAATATAAATATTTTGAAATGCTTATTATTTTTTAGTTTATAGCCTTCCATTACGTAGTAAATTCTATTAGCTTTCCAACGATATAAAATTAGCCCAAATTCGATAACTCAGTAAGAAGTTATCGCAATTTTAAGTTCCAGTCGTTAAACACCATCATTTTGATTTCTAGAACATTGTGGAGCCAGTCTAAATGACAATTGTAAATTTCAAATGTGACTCCGTCATCTGAACGCATTGCGGAGGGCTTCTAATTCCCAATTATCCAATTCCAGTAAGGGACCGCGATATTGGCGCATCGCGCTAAGGACCCAATTCACAATTGTCAATTACCAGTAAAGCAGTACGATTGTACCACATTATGCCAAGCTTCCAAGTCTCATCCAAGGTGGCAATGCGATACCACCGCATCGCGCCACCATGTATTTTCCCATTTGACAATTTCTAGAGACACTACGTGATAGTGCCACGTTGCGCCAAGGGTAAAAATTGGGACATTTCAGTTAATTTAGAGATTTTATTTCTAAGGGCTTTTAGGTCTTTTTCCCTCATTCCAGTCAGCCTAAACAAGAAATTAAAGCCCTAAATAGCCTATTATTCCATTATTTGCTCACTTATCTCAAGAAATAAAAGTTTTCTCTCTAAAATACAAAATCCTAGCCTCAAGAATCAAGGCCAAAACTCAAGAATTTCTTCAAGCACCTTCAGGAACTAATAACCCAAGGTATGTTAGGTGTTCATCTATGGATTCCTTTCATCAATAGAGTCGACGAATCCGTTTTCAAAATACAAGATTGTTGAATTATGAATTCCATGCTTGAATTAAATTAAAATCCATGTTCATGTTATTTTTGGATTTTAGTCCATGATTAAATTACATGCTTTTATGAAATAAATCATTGTATGTGTTGAATTACATGATCTTCATGATAACCCCTTCAATTTTCTAGTTGATTGATGTACCCATGATAACTATATGTTTTGATTATTGTATGACCTAAGCATGCTCCCAATGTGTTCGATAAAATGCCTATGTGAATGAAATAGTTCCATTATAACATGATAGCATGTATTCCCCATTCATGTATAAGTAGATGCATTACAAGTGTTTGATTAAATGTCTCTATGAGTGAACTATGGATAAGTATACATTGTTATGATTTTTAAGAGTATATTATGCTTTATCTTTCATGCTATCGAGTCCTGGAGAATTTACTACCCGATAATTTAGTTGTGTGCCTAAAGCCAGTGTCAGTTATAGAATGTCGGTCATGTCACGATCAGTAGTACTCTCAGTCAGTTACAAAACTCAGTCAGTTACCAAACTCAGGAAAACTCAGTAAGCTCTATATCAGTCTAGTGCAGTTTAGTGTCTTTCAGTTGGGAGTAGGATTCAGCACTGAGTGAACCCAAGGATAAAGGATCACTTGCCAGTAGAGGGTGTGATTTCTAAAAGCAATCCTTGCATTCCAGAACTATATAGTCAGCGTATGTTGAGTTATCAAAACTGTTAGTTGAGGGTGTATGAGGTGTTTTAACCTGACAAATGAGGGTTACACCATTCTCATTAGAGTACCTACTAGGTGAGGGTAACTCTTCAGTGTCTTTACCCATGGCACGGTAGTGACACCCTTCCAACTAGGGTCACGGGTTGGACCCCAACTCAGTTATCTTATATTATTTGGAGTATGTTGGTTAGATGATTACCTCCTATAGTCTCAGTCTTATTCTTCAGAATAGAACTTAGTTCAGTTCTACAGAATCAGGACTGTGAGATATAGTCAACCAATATCAATAAATTAGTTATCAGTAACTTCAGCTATTAGTTACTCAATTTTAGAATTTAGGACTTATCTTCAGACAAGCTTAGTCACAATATTAATTTATATGCATATTAGTAAATACTCAGTATTTACAGCAGTATCAATTATCCATGTACTCTCATGTTCAGTTACTCTATATCATTCAGTCAGTTATTGTTCATGCATATGAACCCTTGCATTCATCCTTACCTCATCTAGTATAACAGTACATTCCACGTACTAACGCATACTCTTTCTTTGCACTATGATGTCACAACCCGAACCAGGGTCTGGTCGTGATGAGCATTTTGAACCATTAGGGCCTGAAACACCCCTATCTGTCTGGTAATCATGCACCTAATTCATATGATCAAAGAAATGTGGAAAAACATAATAATTCGGAAACATGGTCATAAATATGAAAAGAGACAATAACGAGAAGATAATGTTCCCTTAACATCAATTATCCTCTGAACAACTGTCTGCGAAAATCTCTAACAAATGACTGAAACAATGTCTATCTAAAAACTGGGACAAGGCCCCCAGTAGACCCAAAAACTGAACATTAGATAAAAGGACTGCAGGACATAAGACCTTCCGAAACATAGAAGGCTCACCACTTGTTTCTACAACTCTGTCTGAAAGTTCTACCAATTCTCTTGACCCCTAAACTAGGCCTTTGAATCTGAGAGGTTGGAGAGGGGAGGGGTCAGCACAAAAGTACTAGCACACAGAGATATCAAAGCAAAACATAATATTTTTACAAAATATAGTTGAGAGACATCATGAAGCAATTTCGTATCAAAGCATTTGAAAGCACATGGGTGTAATGCAATAGTTTTTCTCAACAATAATGAAGTGCAACTGAGCTAGGTGGAATGTCCTACATAATTTACACCAACTGCCAAACCTTGGTTGCCGCCGAGATTAGAGTATAAGTGAGGGAGAGACACACAAGACAATGAAGCATGGTGTCTCGACCCAAATCAAATATGGCAGTGCACAAGACCACAAAGCATGGCTCCTAACCATAATCCCAATTTGGGATAATATAATATCAGGTACGCAAGACCACAAAGCATGGTACCAAGTTCCCAAGTCGGCAAACACGATTTCCAGCATAGAATCAATTGACTCATGCTTTCTTCGAGCAACCACCTATCTCATTTAAAATCAATGCATTTAAACTCACTTCATAATCCTTCACATATCATACTTTATAGGGTATCGTCATACAAGACTTGCAAGTCATCAATATCATATCAATCTCTTCATTCAATCATCATATACAATATTCTTCAATATGAACAAAACAACCCTCTCTCTGAAAGTCGAGAATCATATCATTTCATATCACTTTTCAAAGCATTTCATGACATGCTTTTAAAGATGATTTCAAAACCATTCATATCATATGAAAATTTAAAATATCATATCAAGAGAGGGATTCCAAATAATTCATGCTCTCAATTTAACATCATCTCAAATCATATGCAATTTCATATAAATATATTAAATCATTTCGAGGAAAGGCCTAAAAGACCAAAACAACATCATTAAAGCATTCGAAACATAACTATATTCATAATTTCGAAACTCCCATTGAAAAACATGATTTAAATTGCCCATGAGATTTTTTTTGGATAACCCCGCGTACCTCTATTTCCAAGGATAATAGATGTTTCTTGAAGCTTGCGGATTGGTAATTCCAAAAATATAATTATCTTTGAAACCCTACAGTCAAATCTTGAACTAGTTGGGTTTTTATTTTGAAACCCTAAGGAGAATCTTGAGCACTTTTGATGAAAGAATATGTATTTTTGGGATCCTTGGAACTAAATCTCATGTTTTAGGGCTAAGTAAGGGTGGAAAAGGACCACTTTATCCTCAACACGGAGTGTTTAAATCATCGAAATTCCTTACATAGGTGCCGCCCATCCCGTTGTCTATGTTCACATAGGCGCCGCCTAGGCTATCGCCTATGTTTGCATAGGTGCCGCCTAGGCTATTGCCTATGCTTTCCAATGGCCATGGGCGATTGGTTAGGCGACGCTTATCACCTTGAAGGGTCATAACTTCTTTCTCGGGTGTCGAATTTTATCCAAATTGGTATCGTTGGAAAGATAACTCAAATACCTATCATTTGACACATAATAGGCTTCCTAATTCGACATATATAGAGAGTTATGGTTGATAGAAACTAATACACTTTACAATGTCTACTAAAACTTAGTCGATCAAAATAGTTCCAACTCGTCCTTGAGTTGAAGGACCTGTATTGTATAAATTCAAGCTTGACCGGATTCATATGCTACACAATAATTAACATGCCATATTGGTATAGGATTTTATGGCTTCGGGATTAGCAACGCATTGAAATCATGGTCTATATTGTTGCCCGAATTGCGGGGCGTTACATTATTCCCCCCTTAGGATCATTCGTCCCTGAATGATGATGCGGAACACAGACAGACATGATTTCAAGCATAATAAAGGACTAGGAATGATAAGATAGGAATAGCACCTTCTGTCTCCTCCTCCATCAAAGCAAACAAATTGGGATATCTAATTCTCATGTTATCTTCTGAATCCCAAGTTGCTTCTTCGACTTTCTGATTCCTCCACAGTACCTTTACTGAGGCTATCTCTTTGCTCTTCAGCTTTCGAACTTGGCGATCTAGACTTTCAACAGGCTCTTCTTCATAAAACAAGGAGTCTGTCACTTTGATAATCTCTACTGGCAATATCATAGAATGATCTCCAATGAATTTCTTCAACATGGATACATGGAATACCGAATGAACGAAACCCAAACTTGCAGGCAATTCTAACTCATATACAATTGTACCAATCTTTTTCTAAATCAGATATGGCCCTACATAATGAGGGCTCAATTTACCCCTTTTTCCAAACCACATAACTCCTTTCATAGGAGAAACCTTGAGAAACACCCAATCACTAATTTCAAACTCTAGTTCTCTTCTCCGAACATCGGCATAGGACTTCTAACGACTCTAAGAAGTCTTGAGTCGTTCTCTAATGATTTTTACTTTCTCCGTTGCCTGATGAACAAGATCAGGCCCATACAATTGAGTCTCACCCACTTCATACCATCCTATTAGAGACCTACATCTCCTCCCATACAAGGCCTCAAAAGGAGCCATCTTGATGCTGGAATAGTAGCTATTATTGTAGGCGAATTCAACCAGTGGCAGGTGATCTACCCAACTACCTTTGAAATCAATGACGCATGCCCGTAACATATCATCAAGGGTTTGAATAGTACACTCATCTTGACCATCCGTCTGAGGGTGGAAAGCTGTGCTCAAATTCACTTGTGTACCTAAACCCTTCTAAAAGGATCTCCAAAACTGAGATGAAAACTACGTACCTCTGTCGGATATAATGGACACCGGTTCCCCATGCAATCAAAATATCTCCTCAATGTAAATCTTAGCATAAACCTCTCCCAAATAATTAGTCCTCACAGGCAAAAAGTGGGCTAACTTGGTTAACCAATCTACAATTACCCATATAGAATCGTACTGGTTTCGAGATCTCAGAAGTCCTGTAATGAAGTCCATATTTATCATCTCCCACTTCCATAAAGGCAGGGATATCTTTTGGGAAGTACCACCCGGCCTTATGTGTTCTACCTTTACTTGCTGACAGTTCAAACACTTGGACACAAAATCTGCTACATCACATTTTATGTTATTCCACCAATACAAGGTTTTCAGATCATGGTACATCTTAGTAGAGCCTGGGTGAATGACATAGCTCAAAGTGTGCGCCTTATTAAGAATTCTTTCTCGTAGCCCATCGATATTCAGAATGCACAACCTACCCTGAAATCTCAGAATACCATCGCCACCAATTTCAAACGACATAACCTTTTGTTGACCCACATCTTTCTTGATTTTCATCAAGATGGGATCTTCAACTTGCTTCTTCTTAACTTCAACACAAAGAGATGACTTAGCTAACTCATGAACAATCACCCCTCCATCTTTGGAATCTAAGAGCCGCACTCCTAGGTTTGCAAGGCGGTGAATATCCTTCACCATCTCTTTCTTTCCTTCTTCTACATGAGAAAAGCTACCCATAGACAACCTACTGAGGGTGTCGGCTACAAAATTTGCCTTGCCCAAATGGTAATGTAGACTCATATCATAGTCTTTAAAAAGCTCCATCCAACGCCTCTGCCTGAGGTTCAATTCTTTCTATGAGAAAACCTACTGTCAACTCTTATGGTTAGTATAAATATCAACATGCACTACATAGAGATAGTGCCTCCAGATTCTAAGTGCAAACACCACGACTGCTAACTCCAAGTCATGAGTGGGGTAATTGCGCTCATGCACCTTTAAATGCCTAGATGCATAAGCTATCACCTTATCACGCTGCATCAATACACAACCAAGTCCCATACGGGATGCATCACAATAAACCACAAAATCATCTACACCCTCAGGAAGGGTCAAAACAAGAGTTGTAGTCAGCTTGTCCTTCAATTTCTCAAACCTATTTTCACATAAGTCAGACCACACAAACTTCATCTTTTTCTGAGTAAGTTTAGAAGCGGAGCAGCTATGGAAGAAAAACTCTCTACGAACCTTCTATAATACCTCGCCAAATCCAAGAAGCTCCGAATATCGGTTGGAGTCATGGGTTTAGGCCATTTTCTTAGTGCTTCAACTTTCTGGAGATCCACTCGTATCCCGTCACTATACACAATATGCCCCAGAAAGGCAATAGAGTCTAACCAGAATTCACACTTAGAAAATTTGGCATACAACTGATGATCCTTAAGGGTCTGAAGGATAATTAGGAGGTAATTGGCATGATCCTCTTTACTCTTAGAATAGATCAGAATATCATCAATAAATACAATGAAGAACGAGTCAAGAAACTAATGGAACACTCTATTCATAAGATCCATAAAGGCTGCAGAGGCACTAGTCAACCCGAAGGACATGACTAGAAATTCGTAGTGACCATATTGGGTTCGGAAGGCTGTCTTAGGAATGTTTGACTCCCTAACTTTCAACTGGTGATAACCCAAACGAAGGTCTATTTTTGAAAAGCACTTAGCACCCTGAAGTTGGTCAAAAAGGTCGTTAATCCTAGGAAGAGGATATTTTTTTTAATCGTGACCTTATTCAACTGACGGTAGTCTATGCATATCTGAAGGGACCCATCCTTATTTCGCACGAAGAGCACGGGTGCACCCCATGGGGAAATACTAGGATGAATAAAACCTTTGTCTAGGAGGTCTGCAAGCTATTCCTTAATCTTTTAGTTCCGTGGGAGCCATTCTATATGGCGGAATAGAAATAGGACGAGTGTCTGGCAACACATAAATGCCAAAATTTATCTCCCTATCAGGGGGTATCCCTGGTAGATCTTTGGGAAAGACTTCTGGAAATTCATTCACTACAGAGACTGACTGCAGAGGAAGGTTTCCAACTTTTGAATCTTTTGCTCGAATTATATGATATATACAGCCTTTGGAGATAAGCTTTCGGGCTCTAAGATAAGAGATAAAGTGACCTCTAGGTTCCACAAAACTCCCTGCCCATACAATTGATGTCTCATTTGGGAAAGAAAAAGTGACCTTTCGAGTTCTACAATCAAGGGTGGCATAACACGAATGGAGCCAGTCCATCCCAAGGATGGCATCAAAGTCTATCATATCCAGTTCTATAAGATCTGCCATAGTTTCCCTATAATGAATAGACACGACACAATTTCTATATACCCTACTAGCAATAACAGAATCACCTATAAGAGTAGAAATAGAGAAGGGTTCTACAATAACTTTGGGCTCAAACCCAAAACCAACACCCACATAAGGGGTCACATAAGATAAAGTAGACCCGAGATCAAGCAATACATAAACATCACGAGAAAGATTCATAACATACCGGTGACAATATCTGGTAAAGCTTTCATCTCCTAGCGGTTAGTCAAAGAATATAACCGGTTGCGACCACTTTCGCCCCCCCCCCCCCTATTTACTCCAGCAGATGGATAATCTCTTTGAAAGTAACCCACTTTGC
>NW_025891682.1:0-3764 GCF_002878395.1 Capsicum annuum
GATTTTAAGTTGGACAAGAGGGAAAATGTCCATAATACCCTTATCTTATAAGATAGAAAAATTCGTCTTTGGTTATGAGTAAACCCCTTGACTCATACCGACATATTATGACTCATGACTATGAGTCGTAACCAAGACAGTGACTAGGAACCCCATATAATACCTATCTTACGACTTGACCAACCAAAATTTTAGGAGATCTTACGACTCATAAGATCTAGTCGTGAGCTAAATAGAACCCTAAATAATTGAACACTTAACATCCCACGATTCGAACCTGCGACTCATAACATACCCTCATGGCTCATATTAAGCCGCTCATACTCGGAATACAGCCTTGTCACTATGTTTCTGATTTGGTTATGACTAGAGACCTAGGATGCTTAACTATATCTCATAACTCTTCACCATATGTCGTGACCAAGACATTGAGCCAAAAACATAAGAATTTTCAAGGGCCAAAAATCAGAGGTATTATATTCTCCCCCACATAGAATATTCATCCTCGAATGATGGGTCAAGGCAACAAACCACGATTAGACTACATATACCTCCACTCTTATCTTTAAGCAAGTTACGAAACAAAGATCTTAATAATAACATATACCATACGCATGATTTCCCAGCGAAGAAAACAAGAATTGATACTTGGACTTCATGTTCTCTTCGGCTAACAAAGTAGCCTCTTCAACCTTGTGATTCTTCCGTAGAACCGTTACCGTAGCAACATCCTTCATCCAAAATAATGAACTTGCCAATCAAACATTTCAAATGAGAATTCTTCAGGGGACAAATCCAAAATGCCAATATCCTTGATAGGTATAATCAGTGATGGATCACCCACACACTTCCTCAACATTAACACATAGAACACTATGTGAATGGAGCTAAAATTGAAAGGCAGCTCCTAATCATATGCAACACTACCAACCCTCTTAAAAACCAAGTATGGGCTAATATACCGAGGCTTAAGCTTTCCCTTCTTCCCAAACTATTTTACTCCCCTCATGGGAGATTTCTTCAAGAAAACCCAGTTGCTACACTTGAAATATAACTCCCTATGCCTCATATACACATAGGTATTTTTGCGACTATGTTTAGCTTTAAGTTATCCCAAATCACCTTCACCTTCTCCAACTTCGTCAACTTAATTTGGGCCAAACATTTCTACCTTACAAATCAAATGACATCTGTTACCATACAACACCTCAAAAGGAGCCATACAAATGCTAGAGTGATGACAATTATAATACGTAAACTCTATATAAGGAAAATAATTGACCCAACTACCACCAGAATCAATTATGCAAACCCGAAGCATATCTTCCAAGACCTGAATCATTATTTCCACTCTTCCATCCATTTGTGGGTGAAAAGAAGTACTAAGGCTCTTTTGAGTTCATAAACCTCTCTTAAATGAATGCCAAAATATTATTAAAGATGAGTGTCATGATCTGATATGATAGAAATAGGTGCCCTATGCAACATCACAATATCTTGGAGGAATAACTTCGCATAATCCTCTGTCAAATGATTAGTCCTCACTTGTAAGAAGTGAGTCGACTTTGTTATCCTATCCACAATGACCCATATCAAATAAAAATAATTCTAAGTCTAAAGAAGATCGATAATGAAATCCATATTAATTACCTCCCATTTCCGTACAAGCAACTCAATCACTTGAGATAATGCACCGGGCCTCAAGTGCTCAACCTTCACTTGTTGACACACTGCACATTTAGCCACAGAACTAGCCACATCTTGCTTCATATTGTTCTACCAATAGATCCCCTTAAGATCATGATACATCCTATTTGAACTAGGATGAATGACATAATGCAACTCATGAGCCTTATCTAGGATCATCTCTCTCAACCTATCCTACATTGGGAACATATAATTTACCATAGTACATAAAGATACCATCACTATCAATATCAAAAGCTACAACCTTTTGCTAAACCACAACTCCCTTGATCTTTATTAAGACATAATACAGTACCTGCTGCTCCTTTATTTCAGTAGCAAGGGATGACTTATCCACTTCTTACACAAACACACCACCATCCTTAGAGTCTAAGAGATGAACTACAAGGTTATCCAATTGGTGAATATCCTTCACCAATTCTCGCTTATCCACATACACATAAACTAGACTCCCTCTGGATAAGCTACTAAGAGCACCATTAACTATGTTAGCGTTACCTGTGTAGCAATAGAGTCTCATGTCATAGGTTTTTGGAAACTCAAGCCACCTTATTTGACTGAGATTAAGCTCTTTCTAAGGGAAAACAAATTGAATGCTCCTATAATCTAAAAATATGTCCATATAAACTCAACACAAATAGTGAGATAGATCTTTAATGCGAACAACACTGCCAATAACCCTAGGTCATGAGTTTGCTAAGTCTTCTCATAAATATTCAACTGCCTAAAATAATAGGCCACTACCCTGCCATGTTGCATCAAAATAGAACCAAGTCCCACACGGTACACCTCACAATAAACAATAAAACAATCAATTCCTTCAGACAAAGTCAAAACTGGAGTTTAAGTCAACCCATCTTTCAGCTTCTCAAAACTACACTCACGAACGTCATACCATAAAAACTTTACATTTTTTGGGTCAGCTTAGTCAATGAGGCAGCTATAGTTGAGATACATTGCACAAAACTCCTATAGTAATTGGCTAAACCCAAGACACTCTGAATACCGGTTGCAGTCATATGCATAGGCCAATTCATAAAAACTACAACTTTTCATGGGTCCACTATGATCCCTTAACGAGAAATGACATGACCAAAAAAGTAGCTACATTTAACCAGAATTTTTATTTTCAAAATTTGGCATATAATTGTAGATCTTTCATAGTTTGCAACACATTGTGGAGTTGATCAGCATGATCCGCCTTACTCTTAAAGTACACCAGAATATCCTCCATGAATACAATAATGAACAAATCCAAAAACTGATAGAAGACCCTGTTTATTAAATACACGAATATCGGTGGGGAATTAGTGAAACCAAAAGACATGACAAACAAATCATAATGACTATACTAGGTTTGGAAGATAGTCTTAATAATATCCACTTCCCAAATCTTTAACTGATGATACTCTGAATAAAGATCAATCTTGAAGAAAAACTTAGCACCCTAAAGATAATCAAACAAATCATCAGTCCCTCTAAGAGGGTACTTATTCTTTACCATCACCTTATTTAATTGCTGATATTTGATACATATCTAAAAGGAAACATCCTTCTTGAGAATGAAAAAAAAACAAGAACACCAGACGGAGACATACTAGGATAGATAAAACCGTTATCAAGGAGGTCTTTCAACTGCTAGTTTAGCTTCTGTAACTCAGCCATATCTATTCTATAAAGAGGGATAGGATGACTGTCTAAAATAAGTTCAATCCCAAAATCAATCACCCTATGGGGAGAGTTACCCAAAAGATTATTCGGAAAGACCTCAATAAATTTACTAACCACGAAAATGGACTAAAAATGAAGGACCCTCTAAGTTAGAATCTTTAACTCAGACCAAATGATAGAGACATCCCTAAGAAATCTACTTTTGGGCTCTAAGATATGATATGAACCTTCCCTTGGGCACTAGAGGGTTCCTCTTCCCATTCAATGACCATCTCATTAGGGAATTTAAATAAAAACTTATGGATTCGAAAATCTCAGGAGTCATAGAACAAATGCAACTAATCCATCCTCAATATGACATCAAAATTGACCATGTCTAACTCTAT
>NW_025891682.1:6764-18141 GCF_002878395.1 Capsicum annuum
AACTGAAGATAGAACTGAGGCTAAAAACTTTTGATTAAACCGAGAACGGTTACCACCCTCTAACCTTAGTTGGGCAAAACTAAAGCTACCTGTTCTGGCTCTCTTATTTTCTCTCTCTTTCTTCTTAAGTTTCTATTCGTCAAATTTATTGAGTATAGACTATAAGCCTAGATAAGTCCATTTCCTGAATCAACATTGTAGTCCTGCACTCCTTAACTACTCTACCAATACCCCAAACATAAGCTTGCTCATTCTGGATCTATTATCTGCTACTACATGGGGAGTATACCTATCTAATTGAGTAAATTTGAGGGAATACTCTTTCACACTCATACTTCCTTGCCTGAGATTGATGAACTCTAACACCTTGGCTTCTTTCAGCTCTAAGGAGAAGAATCTATCTAAGAAGGTTGGAGCAAACTCTTCCCATTCTACGGGCTCTGCATCTGCACCCCTGTCTATCTTCCACTACTTAAACCACGTATCGTCTTCTTCTTTTAGCTGATAGGAGGCTAACTCAGCACTCTCATTGGAAGTCACTCTCTTGATATCTGTGACTTTCTAAACATAATTGAGAAACTCCCATGGATTCTCTTCAGACTTATTACTTGAGAATAAGGGAGGATTTATTCGGGTGAAGTCCCGAATCCTGGATGCAGCAATTTTAGCCACTGGATTGGCTAGATCAGCAGCTGGCTGTTCATTCTGAGTTGCGACTGAATTGGCTTGAGTAGTGAATGAAGCCTTGAGTTTTGGCATGAGAGACATTCTCGTCAAGGGGATATGGCTGAACGAGCTGAGGTGCTAGCTACTTTTTGATTCTTCTTTCATTAGTCCTTTTGGGAGGCATGTTCTGTAAGCGAAAGGAAGAAGTGGATTAGACGGAGAGTTTTATTAGAGATCATCTCACTCGCACGACTTGAAAACCCAAAAGCATTCAAAAATAAAATCATGAAAACCAATAGTATAATCATGATTTTTGTTTGAACTAACAATAACGGAAAAGAACATGCCTTATACCAAATAATTGATGGAAAGTAATCACCATAGAAAGCCATAAATTAGTCCTCAAGATAAAACCCTAGCTTTCTTGCCCAAAACGCTTTTGAAAGGATTTTAGATTATCTAGGAGTAGTTTCTAAGTGCTGAAGAGAGAAATGATAATGTAAATAGCCTCCTAATTAGGCTAGAAGTCATGGGATCCTATTAGTGTAAGTAGGGATATTTCCATATTACCCCCATTTAAGTTACACAAAAATCCCATCACAGGGATATGACTAAACAATATAAGTTATACCCTTTCGATACGAGTGGTCCTCGTCAATCATATCCTACCTAAAGCCTTAGACCAAACACTGTCGAGCATATGACTTATCCAACTATGTCATATCCAAAGCATTCAATCCATACCTTCTATCTGCATCCCTGGTACAATAGAATATCAAGAGGATTGAACACTGTCCCCTAAACGAGAACTAGATATGACTTGTAACCAACCATACAACTCTTATCTGCTAAGTTATATCCATTTTAGTAACTCATCAATCCCACCATACAATTCGTAACCCAACATATGGCTCATGTACATCAGTTGTATTAAGCCTAAAGAATAGAATTCCTAGAGAAATTCAGAGGGTCAAAACCCAGGATATAACATTAGTATAAGAAACACGTCTGGGCATGTGTCTTGTAGGGTGTAATTAAATTCACATTTATACAACATAGAAGTGAAATAGCTCGGATTAATATTTTATGAGTGTCTTAGACATTTCATGTGTAGTTTGGGGTGGAAATGATGACTTTTTCCTAGTTAAAGTATTAAAAAACCATTTATATATATATATATAAACCATGGGAATCATTGTTCTATTCATAACATTCAAATCCCCCAACTATTGTTTTCAAAACTCAAAACAATAACCTTATGAACAACTTTCTAAATCACAAGCTTTTTGAAAAATTAATAATGAGGGAAGTGTAACATGTCTTAATCACCAAGAAGGGCAGAGAGAAATCACCCTTGAAATCCCTAAATGATCAGCCTTTGAAAACCCTAACTGTTCTTGACCTTAAGGATTTGGGAGTGTTCTGAGAGATTATTTGATGTGTTTCTGATAGCTAATGATGCCCTAAGAATGTTATAAGATGTGGGATTTTAAGTTGTACAAGAGGAAAAATTTCCATAATGCCCTTAACTTATAATATAGAAAAATTTGTATTTGGTTACGAGTCAACCCCTTGACTCATACCGACACATTATGACTCATGACTACGAGTCCTAACCAAGACAGTGACTAGGAACCCCATATAATGACCATCTTACGACTTTACCAACCCACTTTTAAGGAGATCTTACGACTTATAAGATCTAGTTATGAGCTAAATAGAACCCTAAATAATTGAACACTTGACATCCCACTATTTGAACCTGCGACTCGTAACATACCCTCATGGTTCATAGTAAGCCGCTCATACTCAGAGTAGAACCTTGTCACTATGTTTCTGATTTGGTTATGACAAGAAACCTAAGATGCTTAACTATATCTCATGACTCTTCACTATGAGTCGTGACCAAGACATTGAGCCAAAAACGTAAGAATTTTCAAGGGCCAAAACTCAGAGGTATTATATTCTCCCCCACATAGACTATTCATCCTCAAATGATGGGTCAAGGCAACAAAGCACGATTGGACTCCATATACCTCTACTCTTATCTTTAAGCAAGTTACAAAACAAAGATCTTAAGAATAACACATACCATACGCACGATTTCCAAGAAAAGAAAACAAGAATTCATACTTGGACAAACAAGAATTCATACTTGGACTTCATGTTCTCTTCGGCTTACAAAGTAGCCTCTTCAACCTTGTGATTCTTCCGTAGAACCGTTACCGTAGCAACATCCTTCATCCAAAATGATGAACTTGCCAATCAAACATTTCAAATGAGAATTCTTTAGGGGACAAATCCAAAATGCCAATATCCTTGATAGGCATAATCAGAGATGGATCAGCCACACACTTCCTCAACATTAACACAGGGAACACTATGTGAATGGAGCTAAAATTGGAAGGCAACCCCAGATCATATGCAACACTACCAACCCTCTTAAAAACTAAGTACGGGCTAATATACTGATGCTTCAACTTTCTCTTCTTCCCAAACTACTTTACACCCCTCATGGGAGATACCTTCAAGAAAACCCAGTTGCTAACCTTGAAATATAAGTCCCGATGCCTCACATACACATAGGTATTTTTGCGACTATGTGTAGCTTTAAGTTATCCCAAATCACCTTCACCTTCTCTGACTTGGTCAACTAAATCTGGGCTAAATATTTCTACCTTACAAATCGAATGACATCTGTTACCATACAACACCTTAAAAGGAGCCATACAAAGGCTAGAGTGATAACAATTATTATACGTAAACTCTATATAAGGAAAATGATTGACCCAACTACCACCAAAATCAATTATTTAAACCCGAAGCATATCTTCCAAGACCTGAATCATCATTTCTGTCTCTTCCATCCATTTATGGGTGAAAAGAAGTACTAAGGCTCTGTTGAGTTCATAAACCTCTCTTAAATGAATGCCACAATATTATTAGAGATGAGTGCCATGATCTGATATGATAGAAATAGGTACCCTATGCAACATCACAATATCTTGGAGGAATAACTTCGCATAATCCTCTATCAAACAATTAGTCCTCACTCGTAAGAAGTGAGTTGACTTTGTTATTCTATCCACAATGACCCATATCAAATAAAAATGATTCTAAGACTAAAGAAGACCGATAATGAAATCCATATTAATTACCTCCCATTTCCTTACAAGCAACTCAATCACTTGAGATAATGCGCCGGGCCTCAAGTGCTCAACCTTCACTTGTTGACACATTACACATTTAGCCACAGAACTAGCCACATCTTGCTTTATATTATTCTGCCAATAGATCTCCTTAAGATCATGATACATCCTATTTGAACTAGGATGAATGACATAATGTGACTCATGAGCCTCATTTAAGATTATCTCTCTCAACCCATCCTACGTTGGGAACACATAATTTAGCATGGTACATCAAGATACCATCGCTATCAATATCAAAAGCTACAAACTTTTGCTAACCCACAACTCCCTTGATCTTCATTAAGACATAATGCATTACCTGCTGCTCCTTTATTCCAGTAGTAAGGGATGACTTATCCACTTTTGAACAAACACACCACCATCCTTAGAGTCCAAGAGATGAACTACAAGGTTAGCCATATGGTGAATATCCTTCACCAATTCTCGCTTATCTTTATAAACATAAACTAGACTCCCTATGGATAACCTACTAAGAGAATCATTAACTATGTTAGCTTTACATGTGTAGTAATAGAGACTCATGTCGTAGTTTTTTACCAACTCAAGCCACCTTATTTGACTGAGATTAAGCTCTTTCTAAGGGAAAACATATTGAATGCTCCTACAATCTAAAAATATATCCATATGAACTCAACACAAATAGTGAGATAGATCTTTAATGCGAACAACATTGCTAATAACCCTAGGTCATGAGTTTGCTAAGTCTTCTCATAAATATTCAACTGCCTAGAATAATAGGCCACTACCCTGCCATGTTGCATCAAAATAGAACCGTGTACCACATGGTACACCTCACAATAGACAATGAAACAATCAATTCCTTCAGACAGAGTCAAAACTGGAGCTTAAGTCAACCCATATTCAGCTTCTCAAAACTACACTCACGAACGTCATACCATATAAACTTTACATTTTCTAGGTCAACTTAGTCAATGAGGAAGCTATAGTTGAGAAACATTCCACAAAACTCCTATAGTAATTGGCTAAACCCAAGACACTCTGAATATCGGTTGCAGTCATATGCATAGGCCAATTCATAAAAACTACAACTTTTCATGGATCCACTATGATCCCTTAACGAGAAATGACATGACCAAAAAAGTAGCAACATTTAACCAGAATTTTATTTTAAAAATTTGGCATATAATTGTAGATCTTTCATAGTTTGCAACCCATTGAGGACTGGATCGGCATGATCCTCCTTACTCTTAAAGTACACCAGAATATCCTCCATGAATAAAATAATGAACAAATCCAGAAACTGATAGAAGACCCTGTTCATTAAATACATGAATATCGGTGGGGAATTAGTGAAACCAAAAGACATGACAAAGATATCATAATGACTATACTGGGTTTGGAAGATAGTCATAATAATATCCACTTCCCAAATCTTTAACTGATGATACTCTGAATAAAGATCGATCTTGAAGAAAAACTTGACACCCTAAAGCTAATCAAACAAATCATCAGTCCTTCTAAGAGGGTACTTATTCTTTACCGTCACATTATTTAATTGTTGATATTTGATACATATCTGAAAGGAAACTTCCTTCTTGAGAATGAAAAAAAACAAGAGCTCCCTACGGAGACATACTAGGATAGATAAAACCCTTATCAAGGAGGTCTTTCAACTGCTAGTTTAGCTTCTATAACTCAGCCGGATCCATTCTATAAAGAGGGATGAAGATAGGATGAGTGTCTAAAATAAGTTCAATCCCATAATCAATCACCCTATGGGGAGAGTTACCTAGAAGATCATTAGGAAAGAGCTCAATAAATTCACTAACCATGAAAATGGACTAAAAATGAAGGACCCTCTGAGTTAGAATCTTTAACTCAAACCAAATGATAGAGACATCCCTTAGAAATCTACTTTTGAGATCTAAGATATGATATGAACCTTCCCTTGGGAACTAGAGGGTTCCTCTTCCCATTCAATGACCAGCTCATTAGGAAATTTAAACAGAAACTTATGGATTTGACAATCTAAGGAGTCATAGCATAAATGCAACTAATCCATCCTCAATATGACATCAAAATTGACTATGTCTAACTCTATCAGGTCTACCAGAATTTCTATACTACTAATAGACACCACACAACCCCTGTAGACTCTTTCAGAAACTCGAAAGTCACCCATTAGGGTTTAAATAGAAAAAGGTATTAGGGATATACTCATTAATAAAACCAAAATGCACAACCACAAATGGGTTCACACAAGAAAGTGTAGACCTTGGATCAAACAAGAAATACACATCACGAGAAAAAAGTCAGAACATAATAGTAACAACATTAGGAGATGCCTCTGAGCCCTACCAGGTAATAAGAGCATACAAGCACTTTTGGCCAGTACCGATACCAGAATTAAAAGTTGCAACCTTTAATGCTGGAGTTGACAAACTGGAAACAGGAATCTTATTTTCCCCCACATAACCTTAGAAGGACAATTCCTCTTAAGATGACTAATCTTACCGTATTGAAAATATATGTTCCTTCCTTCGTCACAAAACCAATCATACCACGGTGTATCTGGCCATAGAATCTCCAAAAAGGATATGATGGGGCTGACTGAGGCCCACTAGCCTGAGATTGGGACCTATATGCCCTAAACCTACTATTATGCTGAGAATGATATTCACTCAATATCTTTGGATAAAGGGCACAAGTCGTCGAGTAGGAACAAAAACTCCCCCACTTCTTTTTAAACCATTTCCTACCATCTCTAACACTCTATTATTGACCTCCCCCTGGCTAGAAAATATAAACTTTTTATATCGTGTTTCCCTTATTTCTACCTACTTCTTATTCTTTTTCTCAAACTATTGCATATATATAACCAATATAAAGATATCCATAATCTTTTTAAACAAGTAAGCCTTACTCTTTAAAATCAAATCACAGGATAATCTAGAGTCGAGCTTTCTTATTCTAGGCTCGTTCTAGATACTAACTCAGGAGAATATCGAGACAAATAATGGATTGATAAAATTTTGCATTCGACATAACAACATGAGGAGCTTCAGGAGGACTAGAGGGGAGAAATGGATCTCTAGGAGTGCAATCAAGAACTGGATACCTATTCTAGGTATATACTCTATACATAGGGCAGGTCCCATCAACATTGTCCTTAAGTGGGATAGAAATATTTCCATGAGTTTCCGATCAACAGGGAGGCATGATATGAAAACCGAACAAATGAGAAATAGAAAAACTAAAGACCTTAAGCTCTATAACTTAAAATAGAAAAACAAGAAAGGAAAACATACCAAAATATCTCATTGCCTCTCTCCTAGAATTTTGGCTTGCTACATACCCATAAAAGAGACTTTACTCGACACCACTTTTGTTGGACATCCAACTAACTATGAACCTAGAACTATAATAGCATCTTTTTCATGCCCCAAACCAAGGCCTGGCCATGATAAGTATCTTAATTCCCGTAAGGAATAGAGATCGGCCCCTGTGCCTAACAAAACCAAACACACTATACCCCGAGGTTAACTAAATTTTTAACATATAAGAATATAATAAAATATCAATTTAAAGACATTATAATAAGTATAAAACAAAAAGAAATCGATATCAGTATTAATGTGAATACCAATAGAAATAATAGTACCAATATCGATACTGCCAATACCCACAGTAGTCCGACAAGCCTCAAATAAAAACCATATAATTTTTGGTTGAGACATATCCCTGACCATACCCAAAATAAAAACAAGGCCATAGTAAAGTCGTAAAATAATCCATGGCATGAAATAAAGTTCGTTGAAGTAAGGAAGCTCACCAATTTAGTCTAACTCAAAAGTTATCCCTAAATCACCTAGTTACTGAGAAATAGAAATGGAAGTATGACCAACATCTACTTCACGTAGGGATACAACATCCGATGATGGTTAGCAGGGTGAATCCTAGAATAAAACTCAAGAATAATGATAGCATAATAATATGACCGACAGTGTAAAATCATTAAAAAGACAATGCATATAATCAAATACAAATACATAAGTATATATATATCACATGCCGAGATAGGGAACAAGGCTTAACATCTTTTTCAAAATTTTAACCTTGATTATGTTGCTCAACTGTCATTTAATAGCACCTATAGGCTATATGGTACCTTTGTTTCATCCCCTGGTCGGGCGCCAGTGCATGTAGTCTCACGAACCAAATAATAATCTAATATATATGCATATGGGGGACTCAAACCCTCCAATATATACCAAGGTAACTTAAGCACCCAATCATATAATGATTTATGGGGGACTCGAACTTCCCTAATCTTGAAATACTTATAATAGGGACCGTACCTCCCTGGTTACTTTGACCTCTGTATCAATAAATGTGGTTTCTAGTATCAGTCACTTAGACCTTCACTTTCATGAATCAGCTACACAAACGATATTAGAGCACTGTTAAAATAGTTGTCATACATTCCCATTCAATGAACCACAATACATATTTAGGCATACATTATTGGTATCGTCATACCAACTACATTTCCATGGTAACACATCATGCCAAAACAATTTTAGTTAACATAGGGAGAACAACTCCTTTTGTTTATTAATAAACATTGGGGGATCACCGACTCTCTTTTTTCATTAAATCATACTATTGTATTTCAAATACCTTTTTATATTATGCAATAGTTCAAGGCTAGTTTTATTTTTAAATTTTCATAATTCTCACATCAAAAACTAATTTCACATGATTGGATTGGGTTATAACCACTTCAAAAGTCACCAGATTGGGATATTCATAATTCCCTAGTTCAATCACGATCCAATGCACCCACAAGTCAAAACCATAAAAGCATGAAAAAATTATATGTATAAAAAACATGGGAATACATATAACCATAGGAAACGTTCTTCCATTCATAACATTAATAACCCCCTACCTTTGTTTTTAAAATCCAAAATAATAACCTTAAGAAAAAAACTCTAAGTTACATGCTTTTTGAAAAATTAACAATGAAGGAAAAGTAACATGCTTTAATAACCAAAAAGTATGGAGAGAAATCACCCTTGAAAGCCCTAGTTGATCAACCTTTAAAAAACCTAAGTGTTCTTAACATCAAGGATTTGGTAATATTTTTAGAGGTTATTTGACATATTTCAGATAGATAATGATTCCCTATTGAAGTTATGAGATGTCGTTTTTAAGTTGGACAAGAGAAGAAGCCCTTAACTTAAAAGCAAGAAAAAGTTGTCTTTGGTTATGAGTTAACCCCTTGACTCATACCCATACCTTATGACTCATAACCATGAGACATAACTAAGATAGTTACTAGGACCCCCATAGACTTCTACCTTACGTCTACACAAACCCACGACTCATAAGGATATCTTACAACTCATAAATATAGTCATGAGCAACACGAAACCCAAAAAATATTCTATGATTCAAACTAATAACTCATAACATATCCTCATGGCTCATAGTGAGGCACTTATACTTATAGAAAAACCTTAACACTAAATTTCCAATTTTGTTTCAACTAGGGTCCTATGACCCGTAACCACATCTCATGACTCGTCACCCCGAGAAGTGGCTAAGACAGTGACCTTATAACTTAAGAACTTTTAAGGGTCGAATAGCTAGTGTGTTACATTGAGTTATTTATTCATCTTTTATTTCAACCATAATTTATATTTAAATTTATTATTATTATTACTATACTATTTAGGTTAGGCAGTGGGGATCATCTTTAATCTATGATGGGATTGAGATATCTATCACTACAGGGCCGTGATTTGGGTCAAGACAAGATTGGTATCTAATAACCATTTATATATGTTAGGTAACCATATATTCGTGTTAGGTAGAGTCATTTTATAGGTGTGTAGCGTACTACACTTATAAGGAGGAGGCTACAAGGCATTTATGAATGGTTCCCTTTCTTGTTTTATATTTTAGGATACAGAGACTAGTGTTATGAAGTATATCAAACTCCAAATTTCCGCTCAATTAGATCATGCCTCCCTAAAGATTTGATAGTTATAGAATCTCTACTGGGAACTTTGTCCTACTCGAGAGTGGAGCAGATTCACCCTGTGTATATGTGCAAACTCGATTAGGGTTCCTTTTCCTGATAGTGCCACCATATATGGAATTTGACTTCTCCCTACTAGTCCTTCTCAAGATTCTCAGGGTGGTGATGCTTATGATTAGTCACCTCTGGGAACATCTCTAATGCAGAGTTCAACTGATTTATTTATTTACTTACTCAATTATTGACATCTTAGTCACATAAGTTGGATTATGTTAGTTATATTTCTGTTTCTTCTGAGGTCGCTCAAGTTTTCGAATTCATGAGGTTTAATCCCCCAAACTTAATATGCTATAAGGTTAAGGAAGAACCTCAGTGGTTTATGGATGAGATATAGAATATTTTCAAAGTAATAATGGTACTGATTCTATAAGTATAGAGTTTGTTGCAAATTATTTGAAAGATATAGCTTATTAGTGGCATAAGGAGTTGGAAAAGCTCAGGGGTGATGATGCAAAGAAAGCATTATGAGATGACTTTTCGAGTGCCTTTCTTGATCACTTCATTCCTTAGAAGTTTAGGCAAGCTGAGACTGAGGAGTTTGTTAACCTGAAGAAAGGGAATATGAGTGTGAAATAGTATGGCCAGAAGTTTCAATAGTTGTCTTATTATGCTCGTGAATTGTTGTCTAACATCAGATCAAAGATTCAGAAGTTTGCTTTTAGGTTGTCCTGTGACTTAGTATTTGAGTGTAAGGTTGTAATGTTAAACAATGACATAGATATCTCCATACTTATGGTTTATATGCAGTATATAGATAGACAAAAATTGGAGAAAGGCATGACAAGAAGTTTATGTTTTCAGAGCAAGGTGGGGTCAGTAGAATAGTATGAATGATTGTAGATAGTGGACCAAGAAGAAGAATTGGGGAATTCGTATTTGTCTTCTAGTGATCCCTATACTAAGACTTTGGGTGATAATCATTCTTAGAATAATAATGCTCCTAAGGAACAGGGTACCCAATCTCAGGTTAATGGAGCTCATTCAGCCCTACCTTATCCTCGTTGTCATGTTGTTGGCATCTTTATCATGGATAAAGTTATGGAACGAAAGGATTGCTTCCAAGCACAACACCCTCTAATGGTAGGTGAGTCCCTATCCTTGGGTTTACTCAGTGCTAAATCCTACTCCCAACTGAAGAGACACTGGACTGAATTCTAAACTATACCAGGCTAGACTAAACTATTTATTGTTCGTACTGTTTGACGGAACTGAACTGAATTCACTTAGTTTCATAGACTGACAGAATACTAGTGAATTTTATTAACTGACTGAGTATACTGAGGTCTGATCGAAGTCCTGTGACTGAATTACGAACACTACTGAGATTTCCTATGTTTCTGTATTTGTTTAAGTTCTAATGATCCAGTCACTACTAAGATTACTTTATAACTGAAACTGGGTATAAGTAAACAACTAAATTGCTGGGTATTAA
>NW_025891683.1:0-6261 GCF_002878395.1 Capsicum annuum
ATATATATATATATATATATATATATACTATGAATAAATTTTTCATGATATTTTTTTTTAAAATAAAAATTACTACATATACTCACAGGACAAAGTAGTGAAAACACACAAGAGATAAATTTAGAGAAATCAAGAAGCACCAAACGAAGTATTAACATTTGTAACATTCAACACATTTTTAAATGTTTCCAAATTCTTCTTGAATCAACACATCCACGTAATAAAAATAATAAATAATAAATAATAATTATTATATTTTACTATATCACCCCTAATTAATTATTATGGTCATTTATGCGTTGTGCCACATAAGTTGAAATATAAAAAATATTATAAATTACAATGATAAAAAATTTAAATTATTTCAAAAATATAATTGGTTATCGTCGACACAAAACACTAGACAAGGAGAGTAGCATATATTATTCAAAAATTACGTAAAAAATATTATAAATTACAATAGTTAACAACTTAAAATATCTAAAAATAATTTAATATGTTATATATTTCAAAAAAATTACATGAAAAATACTAGAAATCACAATAATTAACAACTTAAAAAATTTAAAAGATATAAAATATTTGGTCGACTCTTGAAATTATATTAGTGTCACTGAAATTGGAATAGAAAAAAGGTATTATAAATCACAATAATTAAAAATTTAAATTATTTTTAAAATATAATTGACTATCAATGCACAGAAATTTGGACAAGAAAAGTAACGTATATTAATTTGAAAATTACGTAAAAAAATATTTTAAATTGCAATAGTTAACAACTTAAATTATCTAAATACGTATTAAAATAACATATGTTGAACTCATGCTAGATTTCAAATGAATCTTAGAAAGCATATGCAATCCTTTTATGAAAAAAAAAAACTATTTAAATATATCAAGATTGAAAATATAAATAAATATCTTAATGTTGGGCCCGTGCTGACATAGGCCATGCTCTACTAGTCAATGAGATATTATTTAAATTTCAATTCTTTTTATGATGTGAAATTTACACTTTTATTGTATTAGAATAGAAATATTTAGAAAAAAAAATGTAATTATGTTACTGTATAATTATAAAACTTTCATAAAAGAATATGAAATTTAATTCTAAAAAATAATGTATAAAATATTCATATGATTCGAGATTCAGTTTGTGCACAAATTAGATCAACTTGATTTTCTGAACCGATTCGAATAATTTAGACGATTAAAAATTCAATTTGATTTACAAATTCAATTCTAGAATATTACGGTACATCTATTTGGATATAATTGAATGTGTTTGCAATCCGAACAAACTTAAGAAAGTGAAATATATATTACGTGATAATAATAATTTTTTTTAATCAATTATACATTCTATATCTCAGTTCAAATAATATATCTTTCTTTTGAATCAGTTCTAAAAAAGAATTAACATTTTTTATTCGATTAGTATTTTATAGCATTATTAATATTTTAGTCATGTTGAGTTTTATTTATCTATATCTATATCTATAATCTATATTTATAATATATTAAAAGTGTGAACAGTCTTCGAAAAGTGATTTGGACTTTTTACCCTTCATTAAAAGATTTCGCTTTAGACAAAATAGTCTTTTTACCCTTTTTCTATTATTTTAGTAATATTAAATATTGACTATTTTACCAAAAAAAAAAAACTCACAAAAAGGGATTCCTTTTCCATCATCTAAAAAAAGCTAACCATAACAAGAAATTAAAAAAAAAAAATCCAAACCAAAAAAATAATTAAAAACATAATCTTAATGTGAGACCTAAAAAAATGTAAGAATAAATAATTAGTAATTAAAAAAAAACACCTCCAAACGTGAACCAAAAAAAAAATAAAAATTCTATCCTTTCCCAGCTTGGTTTTAAGCATAGCCTTTTTCATACAAAATATGGTAAAAAAAAAAGAATAAAAACCGACAATCAACAATTCCTATCCCATGTAAAATAGGCTTTAACATACCTTTTTACCAACTTCTATAAAAAGTCATGCTAATTTTGATTTTTTACCATCTTCACCATACTTTTCTTTCAGTATTTTTTTTCAATTTTGTCTCTTCTCCAGGTTCTCTTCGTCAACTCACTTTTGTTTATTTGTCATAAAAACTCCCACTTTTTTGCATTATTGATTGTTGCTTGCTTATTAATAATTCAAACACAATATTAATTGTTATGCCGATAATTTTGCTTATATTCTTAATTGATCTAATTTGTGTTATTAGTCAGATTTATGTTCTTAATTGATTTAATTTGTATTCTTTGTTGGATCAATTAATAATTAATGTTCTTCCTCGATTAAATGTACGAAAAATGACTCACATATTCAAGTACAATTATCTACTCAACTCATTAATTTTTTTCCCTTCTAAATCATGCGTTGTTGGTTTTATAATTCTCAGTAAGCTTGGACTCGACGAGGCCAAATGCCTATAAATAGAAAATTCACCATACAACGAAAACATAATCAAACGTTAAACTCCTCTCATTCTAGAGGATTCATAATGAGTTGAAGATTTTCGTAATTGTCAACTTCAAAGAAGGAACCGTTTTTCTTTTCAAGGAGAATCAATTAATATAAGATTTGTTATTTTTATTTTCTTACGTAAATTTGCAACAATAGAGAAATTTAGGTTATTTGAACCATTAAATATATGATTTCACTCGAACTATGATAAATCACATTTGAATTATGTGTTGACGTTTTACTAAATATACAAAAAGATTAGAGTCAAAAGGGTCGAAAGCATAAAATTTGAGTTGAATAATATAGGAATGTGATGGACGTACGAACCTACAATATATTCTCCTGTTTTACCCTTAAAAATATATCTTACATTATTTAAAATTGTGATTTCGTACTTTTTTTAATATTAAAATTTTGAAATCAATTAATTTTTAGTTATAAATCTCCTTACTTAAATAATATTTTGATAAACTAAATAAAAATTATTGTCATAAAAATGTTGTGCCGTTATTTTCGGTCTAATAAAAACTACAGTGACAGTAATATACATAAACATTACTATGTATATTTGAAAAACAAAACTTAAGAACTCTAAAAACAACTAAAAAGAATAGGATTAGGATTTTGAATTCAACTAACTAAATATATACACCTCTAGAAAAAGTATATACATCTTTAGAAAAAAACTAATTTTTTTTTTTTATGAAAAAAACTAATTTTAAATTTTAAAGAAACAATAAATTGAAACACACCATGCAATAACATATTTGTGATGTGATAATTTTCTTATATTGTTTAATTAGATACAATATTTATTTTAATACAAATTGTTATGTTTTAATAACTTTTTTTTATAAAACTTACTTAATTGACGAAAGACACACGCGCAAAGCACGTATACAAAGCTAGTTTGTTAAAAAGTCCACAAAGGTATACTCTTCTATTAAAGGTTGATTTATTTTGAAGATAATTTGAAATATTGTGAAGTTTTTTCATATATCTTAAATTCACTGTCTAATTAAAATGTAATAAATTGAAATAAAGAAAGACGTAGTCTATAGTAGTATTTGTAAATACACACATATGTTTCATAAAAGATAAAAATGTGAAATTAATTTTAGCCACACATTTATCTGCATAAAGTAACTATTACTATATTGTAGTAAATAACAAAAATACTCATAAATATTGAATAAGTGTTTATCTGTCAAATACAATAAGCGATTCCTCTATAATTTCAAAACTTCACATGATATATATTACAATGATTTGCACAACATATAATTTATGAAAACATAATTATTTACTCAGCACCTATTAAAATTATTTTAAGCATCTTATTTGAATTGTAATATTAACTATCTCATGTTAAATTACTATAATATATATCATGTTAACTTTTGTTAATTTTTTTGATTCTCTTTATTTGAGGTTGTAAATTTCTAATTCAAGTAGACAAATCACTTAAAAAAATCCTGCTTACTATATTAAATTGTTCTCCTATTTTTAACATATATAAGACAAGATATAAAGGCAACCCTTTAACATTATGATTCATTAAAATGTTCATCCAATAGGTTCTTGTTTTCATTTGTTAAATACCAGTAAAATAAATGTAAATGTATTTAAAATCAATTTGTGTATGGATTAGTATCCTTTATTGCTTCGTATGGTTCTATATAAAGTGGTAATAAATAGATAATAATTTTAATCTATTGTCTTGTATAATTTTAAATAAAGTGAAAATAGAAAAATAGTATAATTAGTCCTGTAATCTGAGAAAATGTGTATGACTTGATGTTAAAATAAGTATTAGAGTTTATGATATTTTAATGTTAATTATAAAACCTTAAATAAGTTATAAGATATTATTTGATTTTGTAAAAATAAGAAGTTATATTTTATTATGTAGTGTGATTTCTACTTACATTTTCTATTTTCTTTATTCAAAATGATTAATGATCATTTTTTTTAAAATTATATTATTATATTTATATTTTATATATAGAAAAGGGAATTGGAGGACGATCAAAGGTAAATTTGTCATTTCATAAATACTCTAGAATATTTGTTTCTCTTATATAGTCTTAAAAGTTGGTCATAGATTTCAAAATGACAAAATAGCCAAACATCTTTTTCAAGCCAAGTGTGACCTAATGATGTGACATTTAAGGTGAACCCCACATTTTTTCAATTATAATTTTTCAAAAAGTATGTTTTGTATATTAATAATTAATCTATTTTAATGAGATATTATATAAATTTCAATTCTTTTTAGGATGTGAAATTTACACTTTTATTTTATTAGAATAGAAATATTTAGAAAAGAAAATCTAACTATGTTATCGTATATTTATAAAACTTTCATAAAAGAATATGAAATTTAATTCTAAACAATAATGTATAAAATATTCGTAGGGTTTGAGATCATGTTTGTGCACAAATTAGTTCAACTTGATTTTTTGAACCGATTCGAATAATTTAGATAATATAATTTAGACGATTAAAAATTCAATTTGATTTACAAATGCAATTCTAGAATATTACGGTACATCTATTTGGATATAATTGAATGTGTTTGCAATCCGAACAAACTTAAAAAAGTGAAATATATATTACGTGATAATAATAATTTTTTTTATCAATTATACATTCTATGTCTCAGTTCAAATAATATATTTTTCTTTTGAATCAGTTCTAAAAAAGAATTAATATTTTTTATTTGATTAGTATTTTATAACATTATTAATATTTTAGTCATGTTGAGTTTTATTTATTTGTTAAAAAGTCCACAAAGGTATACTTTTCTATTAAAGGTTGATTTATTTTAAAGATAATTTAAAATATTGCGAAGTTTTTTCATATATCTTAAATTCACTGTCTAATTAAAATGTTATAAATTGAAATAAAGAAAGACGTAGTCTATAGGAGTATGTGTAAATACACACATATGTTTCATAAAAGATAAAAATGTGAAATTAATTTTAGCCACACATTTAACTGCATAAAGTAACTATTACTATATTATAGTAAATAACAAAAATACTCATAAATATTGAATAAGTGTTTATCTGTTAAATAAAATAAGCGATTCCTCTATAATTTCAAAACTTCACATGGTATATATTACAATGATTTTCACAACATATAATTTATGAAAACATAGTTATTTACTCAGTACCTATAAAATTATTTTAAGCATCTTATTTGAAATGTAATATTAACCATCTCATGTTAAATTACTATAATATATATCGTGTTAACTTTTGTTAATTTTTTTGATTCTCTTTATTTGAGGTAGTAAATTTCCAATTCAGATAGACAAATCAGTAAAAAAAAATAAAAATTCTTGCTTACTATATTAAATTGGTCTCCTATTTTTAACATATATAAGACAAAGATATAAAAGGCAACCCTTTAACATTATGATTCATTAAAATGTTCATCCAATAGGTCCTTGTTTTCATTTGTTAAATACCAGTAAAACAAATGTAAATGTATTTAAAATCAATTTGTGTATGGATTAATATCCTTTATTGCTTCATATGATTCTATATAAAATGGTAATAAATAGATAATAATTTTAATCTATTGTCTTGTATAATTTTTAAATAAAGTAGAAACAGAAAAATAGTATAATTAGTCTTGTAATCTGAGAAAATGTGTTTGACTTGATGTTACAATAAGTATTAGAGTTTATGATATTTTAATGTTAATTATGAAACCTTAAATAAGTTATAAGATATTATTTGATTTTGAAAAAATAAGAAGTTATATTTTATTAT
>NW_025891684.1:0-3609 GCF_002878395.1 Capsicum annuum
CATGAAAATAATTAGAATATCGATACCACAACGTCCTAGGGCCTTTAAGGTCATCTACAGCATACAATCCCAGCAAACAAAATTATATCTACGAACTATGAGGAAGAAAAAAAAAATGAAGAAGAAAACGATAATAAAAAAAAAATAAAGATGTGTTTACCTTTTGGGGGGCAGCAAAACGAGACTACGAGTTTCGTCGAAATCAACCACCACCAAAAAACGTCGCCGGCAACTTGAAATTTTTTATCAGCCGACCAACTCTATGAAACAAAAATATTTACTAAATAAAAATAACTATTTTGCTCAAAAAGGATTTTTCTCACCTTTCTAGCCTTTTTTTCTTTCCTTTTTTATCAAAGTAGTGGTAGTATTTATAGGAGAGAATGAGATTTTTTTTGCCTCTCCTCCACCAATGTGGGAGAAAAGTACTTATAGAAAATGATGAAGATTTATTTCTTGTCATCCACCAATGTGGGAGAAAAAGCAATTAAGGGTGTTTTTGAAATTTTAAAATTGAAGATAAGGTGAGGTGGAAGATAATGTGGGAGGAAATTGTACAATATAGTACAACTTTTGAATTTTAAAATTGGGAAAAGACAAAGTTGGGGGGGGGGGGGGTGATAGTACAATGTAGTATAATTTGAAATTATTTTTTTTATGGAATTAGGTAGAAGTTATGAGAGTTTTTGAGAATTTTGGGGTAATTTAAAATATAACCCCAATTGGGGTTTAAAATTTAGCCATATTTATTTAATTTTGATCAAATTACAAATCAATTGACGGATTGCATTACAATTATGGCCAATTTGATTTCAATTATGGTCAAATCTAATAGATTGGCTAAATTAGATTGAAATTCGATGAGAATTAATACTTCCTTTAATCCCGGGCTTCTTGATTTTATAAAATCAAATACATATTTATCCGAATAAATTATTTTTGAGAGTAAATTATATTTAAATCAAAACTTTAATCATTTGAATCTATAAGGCTTGATTAAAATCCGATATTTTAAAAAATAAATATTTAAGTAACTAAATTATAAAATCTCGTATAATTGAATACGATAAATTATAATCACTACTTAAAATGACAAAATTACGTACAAATATATTTAATAAATTTTTATTCGGATGAAATAAATATTTTAATCTATTAAAAATCAAAGAAACTCAAGATTAAATTTAGTCGTGGAGGGCAAAAATTAGATGTTAACAATTGATCCTCAAAATATGAGGACTCACCACGATTGTTGCTGATGAGCTGGAATGCCTAGTATGGTCAGGAATCTGAGCGTCTGAACCTATGATATGAGACATCATAGAGCAAGAAACGAGTATACGATCAGTACTTTGAATGTATTGGTATGCTAAATGAGGTTAGGCTGATATGCATGGGTTATGTGCATGAAGTAAAAACTGACTGAATATCATGAGATAACTGAATAACTAATATGAGTGCGTGAAAACTGTAATATCTGAGAATGCATGATCAAGCCTTTAATTTTATTTTCATGTTTAATTCATTTGTCTCAACCTTTATTTTTTCTTTTATTTTGGGTTTTTATCATTTCTCTTTTTTTCCATCATTTTTCTCAAATTTTATTTTTATTTTTCTCAATTTTTTTAATTCTTTGCTTTTTTCTTAATTTTTATTTCTTTCTGGCATTTTTTTTCAATCTCTTTTTTTGTTATTTCTCTATTTTATTTGATCATTTTTTTCTTTTTTCTCAACTTCATTATATTTTTCTAATAAATAAAAAATTGGATAATCCACATAGAGATCTTCTTTTTTTGACATCAATACAAATTTAAGGACATGAATTGTTGTTAGAAAGTTCTTTGGGATAAGTTTTACCTCTAAGACAAAAATTATAAAACAACTCATAAATCAACGCACAATGTAGTAGTGTCAAGTCTTGCTTGTGGAGCATAACTTGTTGTTTGAAAATTCTTGAGTTAAGTTTTGCTTCTACGACAAGAGTTATAGAACATCTCATAAATTAAAAAATAATATGGTGGTGTCAACACCTGTTTATTGGGTGTAACTTGTTATTTTGGGAGGTTCTTGTGGTAATTTTTTGTCTTAAAGGAAAGCCTAATAGAGCATCACATAAATCAAGACACAATATGATAGTGTCAACTCTTTTTCATGGGGCGTAACTTGTCGGCTAAGTATTACCTCTAAGGCAAGAGTTATAGAATATCTCATAAATCAAGACACGATGTGGTAGTATCAACACTAGTCCATGGGGCGTTACTTGTTGTTTGAAAGTCCTTGGACTAATTCGAGCCTCTAACGCAAGAGTTATAGAACATCTCACAAATCAAGACATAATGTGTTAGTGTCAACTCTTACCCATGGGGCATAATTTGTTGTTTAAAAATCCTTGATTTATAAAACATCTCATAAATTAAGACACAATGTAGTAGTGTCAAATCTTGTCTGTGGAGTGTAACTTGTTGTTTAAAAGTCCTTGGGCTAAGTCTTATCTCTAAAGCAAGAGTTATAAAATATCTCATAAATCAAAACATAATGTGATAATGTCAACTCTTACCCTTGGGACATAACTTATTATTTGAAAGTCCTTGGGTTAAGTCTTGCCTATAAGGCAAGAGTTGTAGAATATCTCATAAATCAAAACACAACGTGATAATGTAAACTCTTGCCCATGGGGCACAACTTGTTACTTGAAATTCTTTGGTCTAAATCTTGCCTCTAAGAGAAGAGTTATAAAATATCTCATAAATTAATACACAATGTGGTGGTGTCAACTCTTGCCCGTGGGGCATAACTTATTGTTAGATGGTCCTTAGGCTGAGTCTTACCTCTAAGACAAGAGTTATAGAGCATTTTACAAGTTAAAAACATAATGTGTTAGTGTTGACTCTTGCCCAATATATGTTACTAGTTTTAAAATTCTTAGGATAAGTCATTCCTCTAAAGCCAGAGTTGTAGAATATCTCATAAATAAAGACATAACGTAGTAGTGTCAACTCTTGCCCGTGGGGCATAATTTATTATTTGAAAGTTATTGAGCTAAGTCTTGTCTCTAAAACAAGAGTTGTAGAACATCTCATAAATAAAGACATAACGTAGTAGTATCAACTCTTGTCCGAGCATAATTTGTAGTTTGAAAATCTTTGAGCTAAGTCTTACCTCTAAAGCAATAGTTGTAAAACATCTCATAAATGAAAACATAATGTGATAGAGTCAAATCTTGCCCATGGGGGATAATTTGTAGTTTTAAAGTCCTTAAGGTAAGTCTTGCCTCTAAGGCAATAGTTGTAGAACATCTCATAAATGAAAACATAATGTGGTAGAGTCAACTCTTGCCCGTGGGACATAATTTGTAGTTTGAAAGCCCTTGAGCTAAGTATTGCCTCTAAGGCAATAGTTGTAGAATATCTCATAAATGAAAACACAACGTGGTAGAGTCAACTCTTGTCCGTGGGGCATAATTTGTTGTTTGAAAGTCCTTGAGCTAAGCCTTGCCTCTAAGGCAATAGTTGTAGAACATCTCATAAATAAAAACATAAAGAGTCAACTCTGGCCCGTGGAACATAATATGTCGTTTGAAAGTCCTTGAGCTAAGTCTTGCCTCTAAGG
>NW_025891685.1:0-5248 GCF_002878395.1 Capsicum annuum
TAGCTAATCTTGAAAGCACGGAATATTGTGTTTCATTACTCCTCCATCAATCCAACGTGTTGATCCATCGTCTGCGATCCTCTGGCGGCGACCGAAGATAATATTTCAGCTCTTCCTGATAAGTTGATGTGTAAGCTCTCTCATCAACACTGTTCCAACAAGGTAAATCATAACAGGAATCAGGACAACCACTATGTGCCGGCCTTTTAGAAGATGATGGCTCATCGGGAGGATGAGGAACGACAGTTGGAGTGATATTTGTAGGTACGACTAAATCAACTAAATCAGCGTAGTGATTATATAATTTCTCTATGTATTCATTCGTATCACCCATAGCCGTCCACAAATCAGGTTGTACTTGTTCAGAATCATTGTTAATATTTATTTCTAAGTTAGCATAAATAATAGTACTAAAGTGACACATAATATTATATTTCATGCACAGATTTAACATAACACCAACCAAGTAAATAGGGGGGATTGAGATTTTTTTTTAAAAAAAATTAGTAAACATGACAGCAACAGCTTCTTTATAACCTTCTTTATTTTATATTTTTTGAGCAAACCAGAAATATCGGCTATATATGCCAAAATATTACAAACAGTAGGATAATAAACACCGAAAAATTCAATCGTAGCTATATAAATTTTTTCTAAAAACTTAACAAGATCATTAATTACAACCCAATCAGAATCATGTAGCATGCAATCAGCAGAATCAACAAATGAACCACAATATTGGTTAAAAGCTACTGTAATAGGAACTCTATATTTATAACAAGTTTTTAAAAAATCATACGTAGAATTTCATCTAATATCAATTTCCTCAGACATCAATATCGGTGCAAGTCTATTTTCTTGACATTTAACTTTAAATTCTCTAATTTTTTTTCTTCGATTATTCCTTAAATAAAACAAATAGTAAGACGGATTTTTTCAATATAAAGCTTAAAAAACTCAAGACCATCTTTTAGAATTAAATTATATATATGACATGCACACTTAATATGAAAAATTTCAGGTAACAGTAGAGATAGCTTAGATTTTAACTTTATTATAGCAGTCTTATTGTTAGAAGTATTATCAAAAGCAATACATAAGATTTTATTTTCATTACCATAAAATTCGACAACTTTAACAATAGAATCAGCAATAAAATCTCCCGATATGTTTACGATCTTCATTATATAAAAAAACAAGAATACGTTTTTGCATCACAAAATTACTATCCATCCAGTGATAAGTAACAGTTAAATAATCATTTTTGTTTACAGCACGACCAAGATCAGAAGTTAGAGACAATCTACATTGAATATTTTTTAACAATGTTGATAAATAAAAACAATATTTTGAATGAAATCTAAAAATATCAGACCGACAAGTACTTCTAGGAATACCATTAAACATAGGATTATAAATTGCTTGTATATAATGAATAAAGACATCAGAAGAAGAAAAACTAAAAGGCAAACAACCCACAGTTTGCGTTGGGTCCCTCAATTTATTATACTTCTTCATTACCTGATCGGTTATTGGGTCCATTCTAGTTTGCGTTGGCCTACCAACATCCCCACAACCTCATGCAATATTTAACTCTCTTTCGTGAGCATCACCTATATATCTCATTAACGTACCTGTACCCCCTTACTTTCCTTCGCTTTTATGTCTCATCCAGTTGACAAATATTGCATTGCATGTCAATATCTGATATACGTTTAAAAAATTGTCATGCAATACTTGTTGTTTTACGAGTTCTTGGGGCACGGGGAGGACGGGAAAGGTGATAAACCGATTCAGATTTAACGTTAGTATTTCCTACTACGGGTGTCTCACCAATATTTTCATCATATTCGTCTAAATTAACCGCGCCTACTTTATTTTCTTCTTGTATACCGTAATTTTTCTGAGTTTCTACATAATTCATATCGTGAGCACCTACACCTATTTCTTCCTCAAAAGGTGTACCAAGCGGTACCGGAGGCGAAGACACACGGGTATATCTACTACTTGAAGTACCTCTACCGCTAGTAATTCGCTTTTTACTACCACTACCGTTTCCGGAATAAAATTTTTTAATACCTTTATTAGCGAGGTTTCTTAATTTATCCATAATATAAATTAAACTAAAAAAATTCAAAATACACAAATATAATAAAATTAAATATTCAACAATTAGTACACTAAATAAAAATTAAACTTAAGAGATGGAACGACAATACCAAATTTTGGACGTATCTGAAGGTTGCGACTTTAGAAACTTCCACTCGTACTTTGTAATAGCAAAATTAAAAAATTAAAGTGAGCACTTTAGGAAATTAAATATATAGAATATTTGAGAATTGAGATTTGAGAGAATGAAAAATTGTGTGAAAAATGATTTGAAGGTGTAGGGTATTTATAGATTTTTTTTTTGGGATTAAAGAATATTTTTAATGATTTTTTTTTTCTAAAAGGGCTCAAACTAGTCGTTTGGACCCAAAAACGGCTATACAGCCATTGGGCCAACGACTAGTTTGACCCAAATCTCCATTTTTTTTTTAAAAAAGGCTAATCGGATCGGGTCGGGCCGATTAATCGGCAGGCCTGGACCGAGCTTGATCCGGGCCGGGTTAACCAAGCCCAACTAAAAAATTAAACCGCCCCGAAACTTGGGACCTTACAGCCCATGAACTGACCGGGTCAAGTCAAACGAGCCGATTTTATTAAACGGATCGGTTCGGGCCGGGGTGGCCGAATCTACCCGACCCGTTTGACAGACTTAAGTTGCACCCAATGTGTGCAATTTGTCGGTTATAAGTAGGTAGAGAATTATGAATGATCACATCACATTGAAGGTAAAATATTAGTAAGTGATTTAATTTGTTTATCTGTTGAATTTGCGTGTTGGCTATACTGGATACAAGAATTAATAGTAGTTATTCTATCCCAAAGAAGATTTATATACGGATACTTGAAATATAGTTTTAACGGTTATATATAATGGTACATTTATAAATTCATGACTGTTACAAAAAAATAATAGGTATATAGATAATCCGTTACAAACTATCAATCCATGATTGTTATAAAATGGCATATTCATACTCATCCCTTCCATTCAATTTTGTTTGTCCACGGTATTAAAAATATGTGTACTTTTATTTATTTATATACCATTACTCTTATTATTAATTATAATTATTTCTCAACGTATTTTCAAAATATAAAATTTATTATACGCAAAGGATGGTATAATAAAATTGTTATTTTATTTATTATTTGTAAGGAGTGTGCCAATTTATAAATAATGTATAAGTAAAAATAAATGGAGAGATCGAGTAGTATAAATAATTGATTGCAGTAATCTAATAATGTTAGTTTACCCTGCCAATATATAAGTTAAATTATAGAATATAATTATATGATTATAATCGCACACCAGACATACAGTACAGTAAATTGATACGGAGAAAGATTGACTGCTTATTGGCCCCTAAAATTTTAGTAAGAAACAAAAGCATATTGCAGAAGAAAATATAATTCATTAGTAATATTTCTTAAACATTTCTTTTAGAAAATTTAACATATGTGTTATTCGCCATAAAGGGCATCCTATATACACCTTATACTTTGGCTTTTTCTTTTCTTCTTAATTATGTATCGATGTAAAACTTTGTCTACACATTTAGGGTTCGTTTGGTAGAGTGTATTAAAATGTTAATGCATGCATTAGTTTAATGTGTATGAGTAGTACCTTGTTTGGTATATCTTTTTATCCAATGTACAACTAATACAAGCATTAGTTATACACTCTATTGTGTATTGAGGTGTGTATTACTAAACCTCAAAATCCATGGCATTAGTAATGCAATAGATCTAATGCATGCATTAACATGCTTAAAGACACTATTAACCCTCAAAAAATTTTCCGTATCCTTTCCAACATATATATTGACGGTATTATGTAAAGAAAATATTTTTTTTTTAGAAATTATGTAATTCATGTTTTTTTTAATACATCGAACCAAACACTGCATAAGAAAAAATACAAACAAAACTAATGCAAGTATAACTAACACAAATATTATTAATAAAAATATTATTAATACACCATATTTTATATTATTCTTATACACTCTATCAAACGACCCCTTAGTAATATCTTTTGAACTAAGTTTTGCATGCAAATCACCAAGATTCATGGGCTACTTTGGAGCTTCACTATATCCATCCACATTATTCAAGCATTTATGACATTAAAGCCCAAAGATTTCTTTTGGGTATGCATCTACAAGATACTAGTAAATACTTAGTTAAATACCAATTGTTTGACTAATATTTGCTCATGGATTAATTTATATGCACCGCAAGTCACTGGTCTACACCATTATATGCTTCATAGATCATATATGTTTCACGACTCAAATGGCCATGAATGTCACCCACACTAATCTTCTTGTGAAAGAACTATCTAAATCGAACCATTTCCCAAACACTTAGTCAATATTAGATGATATTATTTAAAATTCAACATAATAACAAATATTCAAGACTGATTATTATTAATGCGGAAATTCAAACATACTACTTACTAAAATTCCCAAGACCCGAAAGTCATCATACAAGAACTACTAACAAAGATCATATCTAAAGTGATATCCAAAAATAAAGTAAATAAAGAATATTTCATTGCCTGAAAGATGGACAAGAACAAATAAGATGACCCATGACAGTCTGAAAACGGAATGCTCTCCCTTGGATCAAGAACTGCTATCAAACTCTAGAGGTGGGGTCATGTCTGAGCCTAGAACACTTTCTGCACTCAACAAAAGAAGAGTATAGGGTAGTATCAGTACAAACCACTATGTACTGGTAGGTATTATAGGCCAACTCAATTTAATAACATGTACATAATATAAATCAAATAACAAGTAGACAGGCATCGTCACCCAACAAATATTCAAATAATCAGCAATACAACAACAGGTCAAACAGTGCTCACAAACAAGCCACATAACCATCAAGAGTATTAACCATACTGTAAACATCCATAGAAATAACACAAATATGTACACACATGCTATGGGATTTATTTTTGCCCAAATAGTCATGACCTGCAGGGAACAATCTCTGTTCATGTATCCGTACTGGCGTGGTACCCGATCCAACATAAATATAAACGTACTGGCATGGTACCCGATCCAACATAAATATAAACGTATCGGCGTGGTACCCGATCCAACATAAATATAATGAGTATTATCAATGT
>NW_025891686.1:0-1111 GCF_002878395.1 Capsicum annuum
TGCATAGCTAAAATATCTATTAATTTGAGATAGAATTATTGGTAGAGTGGTATGAAAAGAGATGTGGTAGACTTTGTAACTCGTTGCCTTTGTTGTCATCATGTAAAGACCGAGTTTTAACAACCAAGTGGTTTGACTATGAGGTTTCCTATTCCCAAGTGGAAATAGGAGTGGATTACCATAGATTTTGTTAGTAGTTTGCCTCATACTTCCCGTTGTTCTGATGGTATTTGGGTCATTGTAGATTGTTTGACCAAGTCAGCATATTTCTTTCTTATTATTAGCCTATATCTATGTTTGGGAGATAGTCCGTTTGTATGGTATGCATAGTTTTATTATATCAAATCATGGTTCCATATTCACTTCTAGATTGTAGAGAGCATTTTAGGAGGATTTGGGTACTAACGTGGATCTCAGTACAACTTTTCATCCACAGGTAGATGGTCAGTTAAAGTAGATCATTCAGGTGTTTGAGGATATGCTTTGAGCCTGTGTTATAGATTTCAAAGGCCAACGGAAGCATCACTTAGCCATGGTAGAGTTTGGATATAATGACAAACATCATTCAAGTATTAAGATGACATTTTTTTAGGCTTTGTATGGTAGGAGATCTCATACATGATTGGATGGTTTGAGACTTTTGATATTAGGCGCCATTGTACTGATATGCTTCAAGAGTTGTTGGATAGATTCATGGTGGTTTAGGATAGGTAGAGAGTGGCTCAGAGTTGGCAGAAGGCCTATGTAGACTATAGGCTTCGAGTCTTGAGATTTAGAGTTGGTGATCATGTTTTCCTCGGTGTATCGCCAATGAAGGGTGTGATGAGATTCAAAAGGAATGGTAAGCTCAGCCGTAGATCTATTGTTCCTTTTGAGATTCTCCGTGCAGTTGGTGAGGTGGCTTATGAATTAGCTCTACCTCTAGATTTTGCCATTAATCATCCAATTTTCCAATGTCTCCATGTTGCGGCGATATATCCCCGATACTTCTCATGTTCTTAGATGGGACTCAGTTCAGTTGGACGAGCGTTTGACCTTTATGAAGGAGCCTATGGTCATATTGCCTAGTGACGTTAGGCTGTTTTGCAGAGAAAAATTCCATTAGTAGTAG
>NW_025891687.1:0-1652 GCF_002878395.1 Capsicum annuum
TTATAAGGGAGAGGCTACAATGCATTTAGGAATATTCACTTTCTTGGTATTCTATTTTTAAGCCTGGAGTCTTAGTCCTAGAATCTTCTCTAATCCTTGTTTGTACGTCTTTTAGATAATGCCTCATAGATCTAGAACACAAGAAAATTCTTCTATCCCATCTAGGGGTAATACTGAAGGGGTGCATCCTAATTTTGGGGTTCATCTTCGATCTCACGGTCCTATCCCTGATAGTTCAGGAGTTCCACCAATTGCTATAAGTCCTCCTCAAGGAGAGGTAACCAATGTAGAATTTTTTTTGTCTATTCATGCTATTGCTAAATTGGTTGCTGCTCAGGTTGAGCGGGATGTTTCTAGTGCTTTGTCTGTTGTGCCCATAAAGGTTGACCAATTAATGAAGATGAATCCTCCCACTTTTTTAGGAGTGAAGGTGAAGGATAATCCATAGGGCTTCTTGGATAAAATAGGAAAGATATTTCGAGTGATGCAGGCTACCAATGTGGAGGGGGTAAACTCTATAGCTTGCATATCAATGGTATTAAGAGTGGGATAGGGATAGACAAAATATGAAAGGAGTCATCCTTATGGGATGACTTCTCTAGTAATTTTTTGGGTTGTTCTTTCCCCAAGAGTTGAGGGAAGCAAAGATGTAGGAATTTATAAATCTCAACCAAGGGAGGATGTCTTCCAGGGAATATTCCTTGAAGTTTTATCAATATTCAAGGTATGCTCTTGATTTAGTGGCTGACATATGGGTTAGAATAAGAAAGTTCGCTTCTGGGTTGAATCAGGATCTAATTTTAGAGAGCAAGACTGTCTTACTGATTAAAGATATGGATATCTCTAGCTTGACTGCTCATTTGCAGTAGGTAAAGGATAAAATAAGAAGCAGACAGAGCTTAGGGATAGACAGGGTAAGAGAAACAGGTTTTCTGACCAAGGTGGTGTGCAGTTGAGATGGTGAAAAATGGTAGAAAAAGAAGTAAGGAGTTTTGGTTCCTACTCTTCTGCTTGTTCTCCTTACTAATCGGGCGGAAGGAGTCATCATGGTGGTGATATTTTTTGAGAACGAGGTGCCCAATCTTAGGCAAGTGAAGGTCAGTCAGTTTTTTCATGCCTTCTTTATCGATTCTGTGGTCGTCCTTATCAGGGTTATTGCGATGAAGGAAAATACAAATGCTTCATATTTTTCCAGGCAGGCCATTGGCTCAGGGATTTTCTGGTTAATAAGGTTGCTACGGGGGCAAATAAGATTCTTGTGGCTTCATCTTCTGCTCTTACACCTGGTGGTGGTGCATCTTTTTCTGTTACTGCTCCTGGTTTTAGTGTTGGTTGGAATAAGTTATATGCTTTAGCATCTCAACAGGAATCTGAGGCATTACCTAATGTTATTACTGGTATGTTATAGATTTTCTCTTGTGACATATATTATTTTCTTGATACGGGGTTTACTCTCTCTTATGTAACTCTTTATATGGTTGTATCTTTTAGTTTTGATCCAAAAATTATTTAGGATTTTTTCTCTATTTCTAACCCAGTAGATGACTCGGTTATTGCTAAGAGAGTCTATAGGAGGTGTGGTATCTATTGGTGGCAAGAAGAGCTTGGTAGATCTATTTGAGTTGGATATGGTAGATTTTGATATCATTCTG
>NW_025891688.1:0-1256 GCF_002878395.1 Capsicum annuum
TTAGAGAAAACCAAGAAGACCTACATAAAGAAATTGATTATAGAAAACAAATTAGAGAAATAATGAAAAATCTAATAGAAAAATTAAAATGGATAGACGAAACCTTGAAAAATTTAGAAAAAAAGCAAAGATAAAAGTTTAGATAGTTTAAAAAATTCATTAAGAAGAGAACACGAAAAAATAGTTAGTAGTATTAATAACCTCAAACAAGATATTAAATATAGTACAAGTAGAATAGATTATTATACATTTACTTTAGAAGAATAAAATGATAAACTACGAATATCTAAAATACTGAAAACAAAAAATGGAAGAAATAAGATTTACAGAAAACCTAATAAAAACGAATTTAATTGAATATTTTAAAACAAAAGATATATAATATTTAGAATATCTTAAAAGTAATATAGAAGACTTATAAAAACTAAGAGAAAAATCTAAAGAATATTATAGCAAAACATTTAATCAACTACCATTTAATCACCCCTCAAAATATGAATATCAGTAAAATTAAATATATTAATAAAATATATGAAAATAAAAAATACAAGAATGAAGAAAAACAGTTAATGAATATTACTACAAAGCATTTAATAATTACATAAATTAATGGATATATCGTACGAAAAGAATAAATCATTAAAAGAAATCGAAACCCAACTATATAGTTTATACCAAGAATACAAAAGATTACATAGTACTAACGAGGATCCTAGAACACTAGATAATTTAATCACGATAATCTCTAATTTAGAATATGAATTAATAAAACATCTTAAGTCAAGAAGATAAAAATGAAAAATATTTCAATCGATAATATTCACAAAATACATTATATAGAAATAAATACTTATTACCCAATAACTATTTATTTCGTAGTAAAGTTACCGCGCCTAATCTGCACCCCCCTACAATTGGTATCAGAGCTGTTATTTAAAAAATACGGAAGTCGTATATATATAGATTTATTTGATTAATTTATTAATTATGGATTTACTTGATTAATTTATTAATTATGATTCATTTGATAAAACTAGATTTAGATATTTCTCAAAATATTATTTAAATGAATAACATACATAAATATAAAGAATTAAAGCAAATAATATCTGAAAAGCGTAAAGAATTAAAAATAAGGATAGAAAGACTACAATATAACATAATTGTCGGAGTTAGTAAAAACTCAATAAATGCACAAAAAGAAGAAATATCAAATTTAGAATCAACAATAGATAGTCTAGAATATACATACCAAC
>NW_025891689.1:0-2204 GCF_002878395.1 Capsicum annuum
ATCAATGAATTAAGTGGACTCAATGTAAAATAGTTGAATAAACCTTTCAATCTTTTCTATTTACCCCATTTGAATTGGACACACTCCTTAATAAATTCTTTACTCTTGCAAGGTTAAAAGTAATTTCACTAATATATTTTTAGTTACTAAAATTTATACATTTTTTTAAAATAATAATGATTATATTTTAATCTTTTATATAAATGAAGACCTTAGTTACTACTATTTTGTCTTATTTGAGGATATTTTCATTAACAACACCAACATTAAGGGTATTTTGGTAACTAAAAGCCCCAATCAATGAAACTTTACTGTGACTTTTGCCTCTACTGTTTTAATTTCCTAAAATCTTCTTTCATCTTCGTTTTCTCTGTTTTTCCTTTTCTCCACTGTATTCCCTGTGCATCTTGACACCAAAACACAAGTTTCAAGCAAAATTCATGTTCTTAATCTCAATTTTTATTAGTCCATCATGATTTATTTTTGGTTAGTGCATCTTTGATGGTGGAGCAAGTTTTTGAGCAATTTTTCATTTGATGTTTGTTATATATATGATACATGATGCTAACTATTTCAAGCGTTAATCCTTTTATTTCAAATCTGTTATTATTATTGATCTATTATACAAATTAATTAATTCAAGTTTTAATCTATTTTCTCTAGATCTGTAGTTAATATTGTTATGGTACTAACTAATTCAATTATCCTTTGGATATCTTCTTGTTCTGCGATACTAATTAATTTTTTCTATCCTGTGGTCCTTTTTACTTTCTCTAAAGATTGATTTTCGATTTACATTTTCTATTTACAGAAGATTGATTTTATAAATTTGTCTTAAGAGTTGTATAGAGCAGTAGGTTTGAATCGGACCGACTCATTGTAACCTACTGGGAACTATAGAAAGTAATTTGCTTATGGATTGATGAACATTGAATATCATAATACTCCCTCTATCTCAAATTATATGTCGCCATTTGACCGGACACGATATTTAAGAAATAGGCATTGACCTTTCTAAAGTTACTAAATTACCCCTCTTAAAAAAGTATTGGACCACTAGGTACTTTTATTAAATTTCACAATAATTAAAAAAATGCAACAGAGAACAGTATTAAAAAAAAATCTACTAAGAAACTACACCACCTACATAACTGTCTCTCTCTTTTGGAAAAAGTTAAGTAGTCCAAATCAGTGTATCGCTTTGATTTAAAATTTTACTCTCATTTTCTCTATAAACAATTAAGAAAAATTTGTTATTGAAAAATTCAATTTTCTAGAAAATAGGACCAATTTACCATCATGTACGGACTTTCCACGAAAAATTTACGTTTCTGATTTGATTTTGGTTTCAGTTTTTGGGCGCTAAACCTACTTTTCATTTGAATTTTAGCAAATGGTTATTTTGTGGTGCCAAATCTTCTTTTCATTTGAGAGATGCTCTTTTACATCTTCTGGTTACTGTATCCTTTCTTTTGTTTTGGTTAATTTCCAAATTCTTCCTTTTATCTCCTCTCTTATTTTTGCCGTTACTGTAAAGATGAGGTTCGTCGTACCTATAGACTCAACCTTCAGAAGTAAACGATTAAAATTAGAAGAACATCAAGCAATGGCAAAGTTTCTTTTGAAAGAAAGTAAGGAAGGAAGTCTTAAATACAGATCTTTAACACAAGCTGTGATGTTGTTCAAGAAATCAATAAGAATTATTCAGCGCATTTTTAAGCAATGTCAATCATCAGTTGATAATGGTATGTCGTCGTTAGATGTGTCTTTAAGACTTACAGGTAAAGTTGGAAGAAAACGGATTGGAGTCGACATTAATCAAGTCAAAAAAATTCCACTTTGTCATCAAACAAATATTCGGTCTCTGTCTTTTGTGATGAACATGGCAAAATAAATCGTCTTTCGGCATGTAAAGATGGAACTCTTCGGCCACATTCTAATTCCATCAAGCCTCAGTTAACCGAAGGAAACAAAAAGGTACGACTTCAATACTGCCTCTAAATGATTGATCAGAATACAATACACATAAATCCCATGTTTATGAATATGTTTAATTATGTTCATATAGACGAAAAGTGATTTTTTTTGTCCAAAAAAGTTGAAAGGTACTACCTGCTTCCTATAGAGCATGAGCCCGATCCGTATCATTCTTACAAAAGTAAAAATTTTATTCCAAAGGTTATGTTTATGGCTGCTGTAGCACG
>NW_025891690.1:0-4902 GCF_002878395.1 Capsicum annuum
TTTTTTTTTTTGGTGGTAGTGGTGATCCAATAATGTATGAGTCTTATTGGAGAAAAATGGGCAATAAATGTGACATTACATTGAGTGGTTACCAATCATTGAGTTATTTTGCTAATGTTAAGAACTTGTGTTGGTTCCTTGAGCCTAAATTAGAGGAAGAGATTAAGAGGTTACACAATTTGGTTGGAAATGCAATTGTGGATGATCATTATATTGTTGTTGGTACTGGATCAAGTCAACTTATTCAAGCTTCACTTTATGCTCTTTCACCTCCAAATGAGCCTGAACCAATCAGTGTAGTTTCAGCTGCACCTTTTTATTCGGTACGATCATATTTTAATTTAACTAGTGATTTACAAGTATTCTCATTGTAGGTATACTATTTTATATCTTTCTTTTATTATCGATTGATTGCAATTTGCATGCTATTATATTGTAGAAGGAAATAAATAGCTAGGTTTCTGTACCAAAAATATCGACTTGTCATGATGATTTTTTGGTCAAACAATTAGTCAATGTTATCTTCGTTAGTTTATATTCAAATATGATTAGCCTCTTGATCGATGACCTAAAATTTGATGGACATATATTGATAAGCTAGGGGTTTTCAACCGGATAAGAGCTTGAATAAGTATGGTAAATTTGGTAAACTTGATCTGCTATTGCAGATTATTCAATTTTTATGTATAAATTGAATAACGTGCAATAGCAGATCAAATTTACTTGATAATGTAGAATATTTTGTACATTGACAGTTCACAAAACTTAAACTCTATAATAGAAGCGTGTCTTGTTTAATCGAATGAGTTTTTGTGATAAATGACGGAATCAATTTGATATATGCATGTTTGGATTTTCTTTGGTGTTGTTATTCTTATGTTGAATAGCAATTACATATATTATGAAGAAAATGAGTGAACATAACCTTTTATGATTAGAATTGAAAATAATCCTACCAATGTTTATTGTGCATTATTTTAAGTTTTTTATATATAAAAATAAAAATTTCTTATAAAAATAAATTTATAAAACAAAAACTAAAAAAACAATTAAAAGTCGACGAAACAAGAATGTTTTCTCACTCAATTTTCACTTTTCAAATTTGTTTGACTTGGTGTATGTTATAATTTGCACGTCCAATTATCAGAATACAAACAAATGACCTATATACATGACATACAAAATACATGCAATAACATAATAGTAACATATTTTTTGATACAAATTGTATTTTTTTTTTAATCAAATTGTATGTATATATTTTGTAGGCATATGCAGAAGTGGTTAACTTTGTAAAGTCAGGGCTTTACAAATGGGCAGGAGATGCACACAATTTTGTTAAAAATGGATCATACATTGAGCTAATTACTTCACCAAATAATCCCAATGGGGTTATTAGAAAGCCTGTTGTTAATGGAGATGAAGGAATATTAATACATGATTTAGCTTATTATTGGCCACAGTATACTGCTATTACCTCTCCTGCCAATCATGATGTTATGCTTTTTACAGTTTCCAAATCCACTGGCCATGCTGGATCAAGAATTGGGTAAGTTTTTGAATATGTCAATTGTTATAAAATTTGAATCAAAACTACTGGCTTCTGTTGAATTCAAAATTGGTAAAATTAAAGATCAAGACTTGACTAATTATAAAGGGATTTGGTATCACCCAACGTTTGATATCTGCATTGAAAATCTAATTAATATGGATTCACGGCATAAGATTCACTAAAGGGGAAAAACACTTTTGATCAGAATTTTTTTTTTATATTCAGGGCTAGCTCGAACTTAAAAATTAGGTTTAATTTAAGAATGGAAGAATCTTCTCCATCTCGCTAACATTCTTGGTTGCAACTTACTTTAGTTTGAAAGACCTAGGGTAGGATGTAGTCTTGGAAAAATATCTACAAATTTCAATTAACATATAATTTTTGGTGTCCATGTTACAATTCAAATTTCGAGCATCAAATCATTTTTTTTTATTGTGATTATTTTTAAATATTTTAAATTATTAATTATGTGATTTATAATAATATTTATGTAAGTTTCCATATATGTAAAATTTATTAAAATCTACGTTCAAATTTTGAGAGTCAAATCATGAAGTTAATGTCAGTTTTTTAAAATACATGTAACAAAATGCACCACTTGGAGTTTGAACCCCATTTTTGTAGTAGTAGGATACATTTCTACCACTGAAACTACTAATTCTTGTTGGTTTAAAACTTAGTTTTATTGTATTTATTGTTATATTTATACTCTTCAATTTTTTATATTTTTTAAGCAAAAACCGACTTGAAAAGGTCGGTTTTGTTTTTTGTTTTTTGGAATAATATATCAGATGAGGTCGCTATTTTCTAAAATATTTTTTAAAAATGTTTTAAATTAACGCTAGAGATCTCATGAGATCACAATTGTGATTTTATTTTTTAATTATTTTAAAAGCATATCGACCTCATGAGGTTGCTATATTTTCACGTTTGACATTATGAGATCAGTATTAATAGTTGCGATTTTTTTAATCATTTAATCGACCTTATGTGGTCTAGTGCTTTTTTAAGAGAAATGGAGGAAAAAACAACCTCATAAAGTTGCTTCTTTCGATTTGTTTTAGGTCTATTTTGAATGATACCACATCAATTGAAACAGAGAGTACTAACCACGGTCTCATTTTATGTGATTCAATTTGCATGCAGTTGGGCTCTTGTTAGGGACAAAGAGGTAGCAAGGAAGATGACAAAGTTCATGGAAATTAGCACCATTGGTGTATCTAAAGAAGCTCAACTTAGAGCTGCAAAGATTCTTGGAATGATTTGTGATAGTTGTTTGGATCCAACGTTAGATAACTTCTTTGAATATAACAAGTCTGTCATGATTGAAAGATGGCAAAGGTTAAGACAAGTTGTTAAGGCCAATGACCACTTCTTCACTCTTCCTAAATACCCACTTCAGTATTGTCTCTTCACAAGAAGTTTCTATGAAACACATCCTGGTAATCTTTTCATTTATTTTTAATTGTTCACTTTGAATTTTGTGCATTCCTGAAGAAATAATAGTTAATATAAATTTTTATCATAATACTCATATCTGTTGATGTATAACCTAAGATCTTGAAAAATAATTTGAGAAATAAGTAATTTAAGCTGAGGGTAAAATAAATATGCAAAAAAATATTCTCTTGAAATACTAAGTAAAAATAAAAATGTGTTTTCTGTAAAAGATCAGCTAAAAATAAACGAAGAAGAGTATAAGCTAAAAATATGCGAAGGAGATATTAATTTATGTATATATTAGTTATTACTCTATTCACTACTCTTTTTATTACTAGTAAATTATGGTATTAACAAAACGAGGTATTATTCCTATTATAACTGACCCTTTTTGGAAAAAAAAAAATTGAGGTAGGAGAAGGGGAATATAGGGGATTACAATATGGAGAATCGAACTTTTACCAACAAGGTAAGAATCAGGTGATTAATCAACTAAGCTATTAAGATTCTCCGAAGAATTTAGTACTCCCTTCGTTTCAAAATAATTGACCCTTGTTAACTTGACAATCTTTTTAAGAAAATATTTATTAGGAATTTATTTTACCAAATTAGTCTTATTAATTATGTTTTGAAAATATAAATTTGAATGTATACACATTGTTTAGTCATTTAATAATATGGATAGTATTAGAAGAACATAATAAAATCTTGTTGATTTTAAATGGACAGCTAAATGAATATTTTTAGAAAAACGGCCAACTATTTTAAAACGGAGGAAATACTATCTATATTCTAATACGCCATATTCATATAATAAAACTAATCAAAACATCAATAAAAATCGCACAAGCATAATTAATTCCTATATTACTAATATACAATATTATTCAATACTAGTGCTTAGGTAGTCTTCAAAAAGATAAAGGCAAACAAATTAAAAAGACAAGTATATGATATAATTTGAGAAAGAAAGTACACTACTCTGGATTGCTAGCACTAATTACTCATTAAAATAAAATTGTTTCTTCCAATTTGAGATTTATATTGACCTTTTTTGAAACAGCTTTTGCTTGGCTAATGTGCAAAGGAAGTGAAGATGACCTTGAGAAGCTTCTTAAGGGACAAAACATTCTAACAAGAAGTGGGAAAAAATTTGGGAGTAATCCAAAATGTGTTAGGTTAAGTATGCTGAGTAGGGATGAAGATTTCAACATTTTCTTGCAGAGGCTTATGGTTATTCAAAGAGTTACAAATGCAAATTAAGAGTTACTTCTTCTCTCAAAATAAGTGTTGCTTCAGAAATTAAAAAAAAAAAAAAAAAAGTTACAAAATAAGTGTCGCTCTTTAAAAATTCAAGACAAAAAATAATAGTTATTGTTTTCAATTACACCTTTATGTTAGAGAATAACGTCTTCTTTATAGTGCTCAATTCTGAAGAAACATGTAACAAATAAGGATAATTTAGTAATAGACCCAGGGGCGAGCTAGCAAGAAGCCCCACCATTTATACAGCATCTGAACTTTTTTTTGCGGAAAATTAAACTATATATTCATGGCTAAAATTATTATTTACGTATATATAGTAGATGTTGAACTTCCTTAGATCTCTTCTTATGTTTACTTTTTATATTTCGAATCCCCTTGGTAAAAACTTTAGCTCCGTTATTAGATAGACCTTATTTATTACTCCCTTTGTTCCTATTTGCTTGTCATCTTTTAAGTTGCACACCCTTTAAGAAAAACATTAACTAGAAGATAACTTGATTAAATTACTCTTATTTATTACTCATCTTTATTTAATGTTTATCTTTTTTGCACTATACTAACATCTCTTCATATCTACTAATGATAAAAGTAAAAACAAACAACTAATTATGCTCAGATTTTATAACATGACACGTATTAAGGAA
>NW_025891691.1:0-1056 GCF_002878395.1 Capsicum annuum
GTAGTAATAATAATAATAATAACAATAGATAAAGGTGGTAACGATAGTAACAATCGAAAATAGTAACCAAATATAAACTATTTGTTTTATTAATAATTTACAATCTCAAGAGAATTAATTAGTTAAAAAAAAAAAAAAAAGAGAACAAAATTGGATGTCATCAATATTGGACTTTAGAGCATCACATCTTGTGGTATGAGGAATTGAGTTATGGCCAAAAGTCACAATTTACTCCTACTCAGCCTTGAAATTGTTGGTACTCCCTCCATTTAAAAAAGCATAATGCAATTTTTTAAATTTATTTAAAAAGTAATTTTTTCTTATAATATTTTAATTTTAACTTTTTACAATTAAAGAACATTTTAATATATTTAATATAAATTTAATTCAGAATCATAAAATTTAAAAAATACTCTCTATTTTTATAAGCTTTTTTCTAAGTTAAAGTGAATCATTTTTTTAAACGAAGGGAATAATAACTATAGTTAAAGTAGGTGTTATATAATGCTACTTGCATGTAAAACAAAATCAGCTGACATTCTTGACAGCCGACAGGGCCCCTTTATAATTTTGTTGTGAAAAACGAAAGGAAAGATTCCCTTAATATATTGCTTCTCCGTTTAAAAAGGAATTACCTATTTCGTTTTCTTTTTTGATAATATTTTAGCTTCAAATTTTCACGTGATACATAATCCTTTATTTTCTTAAACTACTCTAAGTCAAAACATGCGTGTTAAGTCAAAATAGATCATTCTTGTTTAAACGGAGGGAGTAGGTATCCATCATTATTTTAGTTCTTGTTGTTAAAAGTAAGAAAAACCCATTTCTGATAAGTGTAATGGATAGAGAGTTGACTGAGATGGAGGCTATTGTGGTGGCTGAGTCTGAGGGAGAAGAACTTGACACACTGGGGAATGATCCCAACTATGTTGCTCTTATGCTCATCAACCATTTGGAGTCTTCTGAGGATACTGAATTTCGTGAAATGTGTGTTGACATGATAGTAGAGTTGCTTAGAGAGGATGACTTGATCACTTGGAGCAATCTAAGTGCGTC
>NW_025891692.1:0-7973 GCF_002878395.1 Capsicum annuum
ATTATTTTTAAACATCTACTACAGATCCAACAAGAAACAACTCGAAATGAGTCAAAAAAATTAAGTACGAAAATACGAACTTCTTTGACCTTTTAGCTACCAATTTTTTTTCCAAGGTCAAGAAATGTACTTCATATTTTTCTTGAAACTATACTTCCAATATGGATTATGGAATTGGAGATGAAGGTGAATTGAAAAAACTCAAGACAACAATCGTTGATTACTTTCCATTTCTAAATTAATAATTTACGTAGATAAAATATTTTATTACATATTTTGTCTGCTTTGGCTGAAACTTTTTCCAGATTTTTTATTTATGGGCTGAGCTTTGTTTTTTAATTTTGGGTCAATTATCTTTACTGAAATAGAATCATTATCTTGAAGAAGAAAATACATTTTATATTATTATTTCTTTTAAAAAATAATAATTTATAGGAAACCCACATAGACCTCTTTTTAAATGAATATTACTTTTTTATTTTGTTATTCCTTAATTTATTTTTTTAAATTCAACATAATTAATCATAAAATAAAAAAATATTTAGTAAATTCAATAGAAAAATACTACAAATCTAAATGATTAGTATAAAAAAAGTTAATATTAATAAAAAAAGAAGCAAATATGTCGTCCAACTTACAAAATTAATCTTTTCTGCCGTATATTAAGAAAATGCACATTCATCTAACTATCATAAATAATTTGACTCAGCCATGCCACTACCATTAAAAAATAATTTATTTCACTATTCTATTTAATGATGTTTTTAGTGTCACAGATGACTGAAAAAATGAAATAAAAACTCAATGATTATTTTTGTGTCAATTGTGTCAAATGAATTTTTAATTACGTCTGTTCCCCAACTATTTCTTAATGAAACAAATAATATATTAATCAAATAACAAATAAGCCGAAAAGCAGGTAATAATCTAAATAGAGTGTCGGTTAACCGCTGGAGGTACCTTGTCACAAACGAATTCGTAGGATGTAGTATCTACGCCTTGTGAGAGGTTGAGGCATGGCGATACAAAATCCAGTCAATGGTGGCTTCCAGCTGAAAAATCCGTCGATTTATGAAGATTATAGAAACCTTCATCAACATCAAGTACATTAGCTCATATGAAGTGCTCTAAGCTCAAAATTCTTAGATCTGGTGATGTATTGGCTTTACGTAAAGTTCAATCCACCGATTTAGGAAAGAGAGGGTTGAATAGCACAACATGAGGATTAACAATACGTATTTTGATGGTTTGAGATGAGTAATAACGTAGAAGGACAGTGGGTGACGCAAATCAAAGGCAGAAAGGAACGTTGAAGAAGATGGTCTGTTGGACATGGATTTGTGAACAAGAAGTACCTAGAAGATTATGAATTTTACTTTCCTAATTTCTTTGTGATATTGCTGTTGTTAAGGTGCTACTATACGGATATTTTTATTGGGCTAGGCCTCTTTGGGCGGGCCTGATTTGTAAAGAACTCAAATTTAATTTTAATAACTAAAAATTAAACAAATATACAATTTATATTTTCAATATTACAAAAAATTCCAACTCCCGAAATATATTACAAAAATTTCAATATATACACAGAATATTATGTATATGTCGGTTATATTATGTATATTAATAGGGAGAGAGTAAAGTAACTAAAAAGGTGGGAGAGAGTGTAATTATTTCCAAAAAAGTTGGTATTTATATTATTTATATTTTTAATAAATGGGAGTTTAGCCCTCCTTTAACAAAAAAAATAAATAATAACTACTTATATTATATTATACATAAATATACAATTATTTATTATATTAGAATAAGACGTTACAATCTACAAATTTTTTAAATAATATACTTTATCCGCTCATCGCACGAATACATATATTAATTTTTTTTAAAATAAATTTGAAGTGATAGGCTAAAAAACAACAAATATTTTTGAGCAGCAATTGGATCAATTTTCTGCGGACCAATTAATCTTTACCAAAAATTTGCACATTTATCAAACTCTCTGTCAATAGATTAACTCATATATCACTCAAATTCTTCTACACTATATCTATATTTATATTTATACCTATATCTATATCTATATCTACATCTATAATTTATAATCTATAATATATTAAAAGTGTGAAGAGCCTTAAAAATATTGTTTGAACTTTTTACCCTTCATTAAATTAAAAGTCTTTTCTTTAAATAAAATCATCTTTTCACTATTTTTTTTCCTAATATTTAAGAGTTGAAAATTAATTAAATATATTTATAATAAAATCATTCCTTAGAAGTAATCAGAACTAATGTCAACTAATACCTTTTCTATTAATTTAAAATTTTTAAATTAACTAAATTTGATTTTAAGCAAATTTTCCCTAGACTATGGCTAAAATTATTACTTATTTAAAACTGAAATAAATATGGCATGTATATACATAAAACCCTTAAACGTCCAGGTAGAGAAAAAGCCCTTTTCAAACGAAAATAGATGATCTAACTACTTTCTTAATTATTGTTAATTAAACCTGACAGAAAAAGGTAAATCACGTAAAATAATAAAGAAATTTTCAAAAGACGTGGAAAGTAAAACCTATTAAAAATCTATTATAAATATTATTTTCTTCCTATTAAAATTAAATGACTTAAAAACTCTCAAAGACATTGGGCACTATATAACAAGAGGGAATAAGCAGCTGACGCAGACACCAATTCAACATATCTGCTTAAGCTGCTTCAATTGTAATTTTACCGTATCACTTTTAATTAATTATTATAAATTATTTATGTATTAAAAAATTAATAATATTTAATAAAATATTAAAGTAGACATGTCTGCTTCAGCTACTTCATCGTAATTTTATTATATCATCCCTAATTTGACCTCATGTCTGCTTCAGCTGCTTCAACTGTGATTTTACTATATCATTCCTAATTAATTATTACAAGTCATTTATGTATTAAAAAATTAATAATATTTAATAAAAAATGTTATAGACATCTATGACATATCTACTTCAACTGTAATTTACTATATCACCCCTAATTAATTATTATATTCCTAATTAAATATTATAAGTCATCTATCTACTAGAAAATTAATAATATTTAATTAAAAAAAATAGACATTTATGACATGTCTGTTTCAGTTGTTTCAACCGTAATTTTACCGTATCACCCTTAATTAATTATTACAAGTCATCTGAGTAATATTTAATAAAAAATGTAAAATAGACATAAAATGAAAATTAACTCTTGATGTTTTAAATTAACTTAACGACTTATATGAGACCTCTTAAAGTTTTTTCATAAGTATTTTTTTAAAGTAATTGTAATTCCCCGGGAAATTTTTCGTTGAAATTTTGTGCGTAAACGTGTTGGGTTCTATCTTCTAGAATGAATTATAAATTTTTTGTGTGAAATGTCTTAGATTATGACCCACCATTGGGTAGAGTATCGAATAATCTTTCCAACGATATGTGGATCATCCAAAACGGACACCCGAGCGACGAGTTATGAACATTCCGATCGAACCGTGAATAGTAGTGAACAGTAAAAGGTGAAGGAAAAAGTACTGAGGCCTGGCGTATTTTTGCTCCAACTTTAAATGATCAAAATTCCTTGTACATAATGATCTAGGTGATCTACTATATATTAACGGAAAGCTCTACGAGTCCTCTTTCCAATGAAATTGGTTTCATCCAATTTGTCTATCGGAGCAAAAAGTTATGGTCGATCTACTTCAGCCTATCAAAAGTAAATTTTTGGGTCAAGTTCAAACAATCATAACTCCTCGTACACAATGATCTGGGTGAGATACTATATATCAATAGAAAGATATGAGAGTCCTCTTTCTAATGAAATTGGTTTCATCCAATTTGAATATCGGAGTAAAACATTATGGTTGATCTACTTCAGACTATCAAAACAGTCCGCCAAAGGACATATTCGAGAATTTTTTTAATTTTTAGGGGCGTTTTGGTCATTCCTCCTCACCCAAAATCCATCCAAACCCTATATTAAAGCCTATTAGAAGCATTATATGTTATATTTCATCAAACTCCCTCAAAAAGAAAATCCTAAGCTCTTACATCCAACTTCAAGAACCTCCAAAGTTCACCATTAATTCTGCAAATTTATTCAAGATTCCAAGTTCCTAGTTCAAGAACTCCAAGAACCATTATTCAAAGGCACGATTAACATCTCAAAAATGAGTATCGATTTAAAGTTCATTATTTAAGGTATGTGGAGTTTTTCAACAAGAACTTTCTTTCGTTCTTGTGTCCAAAAGTAATTTTTTTTACAAAGATATGATTTTTATTGATTTTTATGAATTTGAAGCATGAACCCATATCTTATGATGATTATTATGAAATCTTGATGTTTATGATTTTGAAAGATGAATTTACATATGTGGTGATATAAAGCATGAATCTTGAACAATATTTATCATGATTGTGATATTTAGGTCGTGAATCCCCATTGGAAATTGTGTTTTTTTAGAAAGTGTGTGTTATAAGCACGTTGATGTTGAATATTTGAGATATTTTGAATGATTTGACCTTTTGGTCTTAATGGAGTTATTTTGAACTCGAGTGTGAAAGAAATCCACAACGTAGTTGATTTTGATAGATGGGAAGCATGATGGCTCCCGATGTATATTTATATATTACTGAAATTATTTTGCTGTGGATTGTCTTTGAAATAATTTGAGCTAAGTCCGGGAGAAATCTTTAGCACTGAGTGGGAGGTATAAAGCGACCTTACTTCCCTAGAACTACGTACCCACGTCGGAGTGAGCCTGAGGCTGATTTATATAGTGATCACTAGTTTGTGTGGATTTGATATTGATAGTCCTACTCCGATGGCAAGGATAGGACGGCTCTCCCCAATGTGGGTTATACGTTGGACTCCATGTAGCTCAGATGGTTTATGCCGGTTATAGGATCTCCCAGTGTGTGTGTGTGTTTCTTTGTGTCTATGGTGAATGGTGAAGTGATTTGAAAGTGGAATTGTGAAAGTTATTCTTTCGAAAGATTTAAATGATATTTACATTATGAGAATTGATATTCTTGATGAACTTAAAGTGATTGACAAATTATATGATGACTCACATGTGTTATTGTGCTTATTTCATCCTTTCATGATTATGATGATTTTCTTTGGGCTATGTGAGTCTTTCATACATCCTGTATATTTCTTATAAATATTTATGATGATGATGTTTATACAACTGCATACACCCCCATATACTCGGTTTCTTTCCATGGTACTGACCCACATCTTCGAATGTGGGCTATATTTTCTCGAAATATAGGTTCAGGTGCTTAGTTCTAGGTTCGACAGTGATTCTTCGAGCACGTTGTTCTATATCCTCTGTTGTGGTGTGTCCTCATGTTTCGAGGACGTGATGTCTGATGTTGGTTTCACGGAATTATTTACATTTGATAACTGAGTATGAGTCACTTGGGGCATGTCTCAATGGCTCGCTGGTTTTATTGATTTTCTTAGAGGCTTGTCAGACTAGTATAGATATTGGGAGTTGACTAATAAGTCGTATTTTGTTATCTTTCTGAAATTCTTTTATTTTTGAAAGATGATTACTCTGTTGATATTTGATGGTTATTTATGGAAACCCCGTTGATTTGTGTTGAACTAAATGAAAATGGGTCAAAGGGTTAGCTTGGGGCTACTCGTAGCCTCAAGCACCGTGTGACGCTCCGGGACCCATTTTCTGGGGCGTTACAAACTTGTTATCAGAGCCTAAGGTTTTAAGGTGTCCTAGGGAGTCTGACGAGCCGCGTTAAGTAGAGTCTTGATCATTGGTGTATAGCGCGCCACATTTATGAGCAAGAGGCTACAAGATGTTTTAGGAAAAAGTGTGATTCTTTCTTTCAAAAGTTTATCGTGCTTAAAGTGTCTTTCTCTGCTATTGATTCGTGCTCTCCTCTTTCAGAAATATGCCTCCACGTCAAGCGAGAAGAAATAATGATGGTCAGCAACCTCAACCTGCTGACCCATTGAATAAAAACGTGTCTCATGCTGAATTTCAGGCAGCCTTTCAGGCGCTGGCCCAAGTTGTTACTGGAAATATTCAGGCCAACCCGACCCCGGCTCCACAGCAGCAAGGAGGTGATTCAGCTGCTGCCAGGATTCGTGACTTCATGCAGATGAATTTGCAGGAATTTTATGGGTCCAAGTCTGATGAGGATCCACGATTATTTTTAGAGGAGGTACGGAAGATTACTCAGGTGATGCATGTATCTGAGGAACATAGTGTGGAGTTGGCTGCGTATAGGTTGAAAGACCTTGCTTATGACTGGGTTGTTGCTTGGAGAAAAGGTAGAGGTAAGAGAGCTGTCCCTACAACTTGGCAAGAGTTCCAGGATGCATTCCTGGATAAGTTTTTCCCTTTAGAGAAGAGGGAGGCGAAGGTGGAAGAGTTTATGAACCTGCAACAGGGCTCTATGACTGTTAGGGAGTACTGTCTAAAGTTCAATCAGATGGCCAATTATGCTCCTGACTTAGTGGCTGATAATCGGGCTAGTATGAGTTAGTTTGTGACTGGAGTGTCTAGTTATGTGGTTAAGGAGTGTAGGTCTGCTAAGCTGAATAGTGAGATGAATCTTTCTAGGCTGATGATTCATGCCCAACAGATTGAGGCAGACAAGATTAAGGAGAGAGATAAAATGAGAGGGAATAAGAGAGTTAAGTCTGAGCAACATGGACAGGGTCAGACTAGATCGCAGAGAGAGAGTCACCCTCAGTATCAGGATCGTTCATCTATGCCAGCACCGTCATCTGCTAGTGCTCTCATGCCTAGAGGTAGGCAGGAGCAAGGTACCAAGTCATATGCATCCAGGTCCTAGTACAGTGCTGGCAATAAGCCAAATCGTCCGCTCTGTCCTAAGTGTGGTAGGGCTCATTTGGGTGAGTGTTGGGGTGAGAAGAGGGGTTGTTTCCGGTGTGGTGACATGGGTCACAAAGTTAGATATTGTCTACAGGATGGACAAAGGCGTCGTGACTATCTCCCTCAGACCCAGACTTAGACTGTTAGTGCTCTAGTTCCAGCGACTCACCCAGCCCCAACTCAGGGCGCCTCTTCTAGCAATGCTGGCGGGTAGTGCCAGAATAGATTATATGCTTTACCGTCCCGCCAGGAACAGGAGGACTCTGCCGATGTTGTTACTGGTGTGCTTCGTATATTTCAGTTTGATGTGTATGCTTTGTTGGATCCTGGATCCAGTTTCTCATATGTTACACCTTTGATTGCCGTGAATTTTGAAATGAGTCCTGAGATTATTCCTGAGCCTATCCTAGTTTCTACCCACTGAGTGATTTGATTGTTGCCCAGAAAGTGTATAAAAAGTGTCCTGTTACCATTCTTTATAGAGTCTTGTTGGCTGATCTGATTGAGTTAGACATGGTAGATTTTGATGTGATTCTGGGTATGGACTGGCTGTATTCTTCTTATGCCTCTATTAATCGTCGGACCCGAGTGGTCAAGTTTCAATTTTCGGGTGCACCCGTGTTTGAGTGGTCTGGGAATTCTGTGTCACCCAAGAGTCATTTTATCTCTTACCTCAAAGCTAGAAAACTTATTTCCAAGGGGTGTATTTACCATTTGGTTAGAGTCAAAGACACTAAGTCTGAGACTCCAACTCTCCAGTCTGTTAACGTCGTCAATGAGTTTTCTGATGTCTTTTCGGATGATCTCCCAGGGATACCTCCTAATAGAGAGATAGAGTTTGGTATTGATCTTCTTCCCGATACTCAGCCCATTTCTATTCCTCCTTACCGTATGGCCCCTATAGAACTTAAGGAGTTGAAAGAGCAACTCAAAGATCTACTAGATAAGGGTTTCATAAAGCCCAGTGTTTCTTCTTGGGGTGCTCCTGTGTTGTTTGTGAGAAAGAAAGATGGCTATTTGCGTATGTGCATTGATTACCGCTAACTGAATAAAGTCACCATAAAAAATAAATACCCCCTTC
>NW_025891693.1:0-80275 GCF_002878395.1 Capsicum annuum
TTCATCCAATGCATGTAAAATTAGAAATCAATTAAAAACTAAACACAAATAAGATAAAGACTACCAATAAACTGATCAACAAGATAACAATCAAAAAGAAAAAATAACAAAAGTTATTAAAAAGTCACTAAGAAAGTCAGTCAAGCAAACCAGAGAATATCAAAAGGATTGAAAATCAATTTCAGAAAATTGCAGGAAACTAAATTATAACACCGTAATCAGCCAAAAGACGATTGAGAAAAATTCTTTTTTTGCCTCCCTATTTCCAAACCTAAATAAAAAAATAACAAGAAAGTGAACTATAGTATCATAATCAACTAAACATAATTGACAAAAACGATCGAAGATTCATTTTTTTCTCCTCTACTTCCCAATCCAGTTTCAAAAATCACAATAAATGAACTATAGTATCATGATCAGTCAAAGTCTATTGAGAAAAAAGAATGAACATTCATTTTTGCTTCTATACTGCTAAACACAATCCAAAAAATCACAAGAAAGTAAACTATACTATCACAATCATCTAAATATGATTAACTAAAATGACAGAAAAATTATTTTTGCTACATCCAAAAGATAATTAATAAAGACAACTAAAAGTTCATTTTTTACTTCATTAATTCAACCCCAACTGAAAAAATCACAGGAAAGTGAACTAAATCACCATAATCAACCAAAAATCATTAATAAAATCAACTAAAGATTCATTTTACCTTAACCCCATTAAAAAAATCACAAGAAAGTGAACTATATCAGCATAATCGGCTAAATTCAATTGATAAAACAACTAAAAGCAAATTTTTGCTTCATTAATTCCAAACCCAAATAGCAAAATCACCATAATCAATAAAAAGACTATTGATGAAACCAATTAAAAACTTATTCTTGCCTCAACCCAAATAAAAAAATCACAAGAAAATGAACTATAGCACCATAATCAGCCCAAAACGATTGATAAAAACAACTGAAAACTGAATTACAACACCATAATCAGCCAAAATTAGAAAATTGAGTTTTTAGTGAGCCATTTGTTTACCCGTTTATTATCAAAAGGCTATAAAAAAATTATCCCGTCTCACCTGATTTTTGCTTTACTGCCTAACAAATCAACCCCTTTTCTATGATAAAAATTAAGCTCAATTATTTGCATGAACCCTAGCCCCAAATGCTTGCATTCATCCTAAAATCAATCCATGAAGTCAATTAAATAAAAAAAATCACAGATCTGCAATAGATAAAGTAGAATCACGGACAAACATAAAAAAAATAAATTGATTCTCAAAAAAAATTGAGAAGATTCTTCACTATTTCATACTAAAAAAAAATTGGTCTCCTAGTTTTGTTTCAATTCTCATAGTATCTTTGGTGTTTAAATACCTATTCTCCTAGTTTTGTCTCAATTCTCATAGTATATGCTTTGGTGTTTGAATTATATGGATTATGCTTTGAGTTCTTTCACTATGGATAAATTGTTATGAACTTCGGATAAATATTTTGAACTTTGTATTAAGCTTTGAGTTCTTTCACTTTGGATAAATTCTCATGGTATCTTCTTTAGTGTTTGAAATACCTTCCTTCGTTCTTTCACTTTGGATAAATTATTTTGAACTTGTACTAATTTGGTGTATTTTCCTTGATGCACGTGATTTCATCGAATCGATTGGACTCCATTCTCCCTCTTGGCATTTATGAGACTAAATCCCACTTCTCCGAATCAAAATTTCATGTAGAATTCCCAAAATATGAACCAAAGGAAAAGAAACAAGGCTGGTATACACCAGTATACAATACGTTGGAAGGGGCAGCTGAGCACTATTACACCATGCACAATAAAAAATAGAGGGGAGATAAGCAGGTTTTCACGCAGATATACACTATATATGCAGTGATATACAGTAAAACGTGAAGAAATTTGGGACTAATATACATGTGATATGCATCCTGGAAATGGATCCAAAGTCCATAAAAGAATATAGCCCAAGGCTGCACAAATCAAAATGGGCCAAAAGCCCAATCGAAGCTTCTTTTTATTTATTCATTTCCTTTGTAATTCATTTGTGATATTTATGATTCTAACTTTAATTGACTAATTAATCTAGCTAAATCCCCTAAGACGTTACCATTTTATTTTATCATGGCTTTTGGTCAATTCGTAATTTTCTCACCTAACTTATCTCGTCTAAATGAATTAAAACGGTTCTTTCGATTCTTCCTAAAACTAATCTTAAAAGAAAAAGAAAAAAAATTGTCAAGCATTTTATTTTTTTATATGGTGTTTGTCTTATTTATGTGACTAATAGACTACTTGGATTAAAGAATTTTTCTCCAAATCAAAGAAATCAATTTTTTGGTGATTTTTTTTTTAACTTCCCATAATCGATAAAATACTTTTAACACGATATTCCCTTAACATTCTCCAAATGTGTTATTCATAGAAAAACCGATCCTTTTTTTATAATAACAATAATAATAACAATAAAAAATTAATTATGTAATTTCCTTTTTATCATAAAAACACAAACTTATATCCTTCTTGAGTCCAAGTGTGCAACCTACTTTAAATGGGTTTCTCTTTAATTAAACATTCATAGTTTTTCTTAAAATAATTATGAGTTAAGTAGAATTTTCTCAATTAGAATATTTCTTGATTTTTTAATTTATTTTTCTCTCAAATTCTAATTTGTCGCGATTAATTATGAATTAAGTAAAATATTTTTTAGGTAGAATTTTTTCGTAATATTCCTAAAAAAAATAATCATAAATTAGGCAGAATATTTCATAATTCTTTAAGATTGGATTAAGTGAAACATGATGTAACTTTTTCTAACTCAAGTAGACTATTTTTAGTTTGAATAAACAAATGTCAATTTTAAACGTGTAAATAAATAATTTTATTATTTTAAAAATCAACATGTTTGTAAAGTTAGTCACCCTTATTTTAGTTAGTTCAAAAAATGATCTTTTGGTGAAACTGTTTTTAAATGGACGCTCCTAAGTGCCTTAAAAACCTTCTTAGGGCGTTAATTAAACTCTTACTCAGTTTCTCTAATTTCAAAGATTTATTTTTGTTTTTGATTTTTTGAAATTACTTTAAGTTTTTCTTGATATTTTCTATAAAAATCAAGTGGCGATTCTATAATTTATTTAAAATTATTTTGAAAGATTTTCTTGAATTTTGAAATAGTTTTAAAAAGGTCAAAACCATTTTTCTTTCAAATGAGATGGAAATTTTAAAAAGGGTTTAGGTGCTTTAGTAAGGTTATCATTACAAAAAGAAAGCAAGTAGGCAAAAAAACTCAAAGGGGTTAAGTAGGGAATAGTATTAAGGTGGGAATTTGGCTATGTAATGGGTCAAAAATAGCCTCGAGTCATCCTCCCAACCAAGCTAGTCTAGGATTTTTCTTTGAACACAATCGGGGCAAGTTCTTGACTATACATATGTACAAGAATTATTTATAAATCTCACCACGCATGGCAATTATTTATAAATCTCACCACGCATGGCATCGTACTCATAGAGCAAGAAGTTAGTCTCTCAACCAATTTGAGCTTAATAAGTTACTCTGAGTCAAGGACCCATCCTTGTAAAGAGAGAGCCAAAAATAGAATTTAATGATCTCACTTAAAAGAAAGCTCAAAAACATCCTTGATCTTTTCCAAATAGAAAACTATATTTTTGTTTTTTCTCAAAATTATTTTATTTCTTGCCAATGAAATTTTAAAAGTGTTTTCGAACTTTTGCGTCTTCCTAAACAATTAAAGAAAAACTTAGGTGAATGCAAGACAACATTATCATTACACTTCATGGGATTCTTTCCTCACAGCTTCCCATATCATCCATTTAGCTCATAAAACACTCATAGCATCCATAGAAATACAAACGACCCTATACCCTTAAGAATGATGTCACCCAATCTATCATAGGGTAGGAAAAGCATTCATTTCTCTCGGATTACTTAGACTTCACCTGAAAATGCTATGATATGCACGTTAATCGATCAAACCATGGACATAACATTCATCAATAATTTCAATCAAAAACTACCAGTTATCCAACATTTAAGACCAATTGGACTCAAAACTATACTCCAAAAATGATCACATAATACCCTAAGAATGCTCACATTAACCTTTACAAGCACACAAGGCATTCCTCTCTTATCGATATTTTAACAAACACATGGTGTGGATGAAAGTTAAGAGCTTGAAAAATAGAATAAAAACACATGTCAACAAGCTCAATGCACCAATTCATCACCAAACACACTATTTGTAATCATACTAATCTAATTAAATCACCCACCACTTAATTAAAAAAACAAACCTCAAGTAGGTGTTTCATCGATCACATTGTGTGCCCTAGTGTTTGGAAGCAAGAGTTTGCAATTGAGCATGTAAAATAAGGCACACATTCAAAAATTTTCATTCCAACAATCACATTCTATCAAATTAACCTCAAATGAATTAAATTTAAACCAAAAGAAATTATTGAATGTGATCATTATTCATACTTTAAAGAAAATTTTACAAAGGATCAATACCTTTTGAGCTTGTTTAAGAGAGGAATATGGTAAAATGAAAGTTCAATATACTTATCCAGAATTTCATTATTGAGATACCATTTCCAACTTATGCTATCACCTACAAACACAAAAAATAAGCTGAAAATCTAATCAAAACGTCAGAAAATATCAAGGAATATTCATTGGGTTGCCTCCCAAGAAGCGCCTTAGTTAAAGTCACGGCACAACATCTTTTCACTATAATTTATATCTCCATTTAGAATATTTGAATATTTTACCCAACTTTTGATCAACACATCTTCGAGGTACTTCGGGTAAAAGTAAAGGCACAACGACACATATTCTATTTCGCCACTTTGAATAATTTACCCAACTTCACATCAAACTTTCGAGTAGGCTCATGTAATACCCATACCTTTTTCTTATCTTGAAATCATCTCAAAGAGGTTAGAACTTACTTTGAAATGCAAAGCTATTTTTGTACACATGGAATTTTTTAGATTTTCACTCTCCCTCATGTGGGAAATTGAATAAGCTCTCCATCGATACCAATTTCATCAAAATCCGGTGTCAGATGAGGAAGTTATGTCCAAAATATAGAAGGCAGCAAAATTACCCAGGTGCGACGGTGCAGGCGGACGGACCGTCGGACAAGCGAAGGACCGTCGACCATGACCGTCACATTGAGGCAGTGAGCCTGCTCTCTGGATTAGTACGAAGGCGAGGTCCAATGGACCGTCGACCCAGGGATAAACCGTCGCACCCCACCATCATATTAAGGCAGTGAGTTAGTTCTCTAGACGAGTACGACGGAGAGGTCCAATGGACCGTCGACCTAGCGATGGACCGTCATACCCCACCATCGCATAAAACGTTTAACTATTTTCAGTCATTTTAACAGGGGTATTTTAGTCATTTACCGCCTGCCTATATATACCCTATTATATTCGACCCCAGCTCATTTGGTCATTATTATTTCAACAATAGCAAAAAATAGGGTTTTTCTCTCTAGATTAATCCCAAGAACAATATCAAAATCTTCTCAAAGAACTAAGAGATTCAAATCCCTCAAGTTCAAGAGCATCAAGAAACTCAAACCAAGTATGCATAGTGTTCATTCATAGACTCCTTTCATCCATGAAGTTCAAGAATATCTTTTCTAAATTCAAGTTGTAGATTTTGTTTGTGAATTTCATGATTGGGATGCATTTGTTCATGTTGACAATGAGTAAATGGATCCTATTCCAAGATTGGGTCATAAATTCTATGTGGGTTGATTAGTATAGATATGGATTTATGCAAATCTATGATAAACCATTGAATGATGAAATTAGAATTGAACCATGATGTTTAATTATTGTACAATATTGTTTACATATTCTATGCCTAGCATGTGTTTGATTAAATGCCTAGATGATATCATGAAATACCCATGTATGTACAAGTTTATTCCTATCACATGTTTGATGAAATGCTTTAATAAATATATTATGGTGATTATTATGTATTCAAGTAAGTCATGTTTGTCAGTTTCCTTCCATCGAGTCCTGGGTGTACTTGTACCCAAAACATTAGCTGTGTGCCTAGAGCCATGTTATGTTTTCGTAATACTCTCAGTCAAGGTATGATCCTTAGACTTCAGATAGTCTTATGACTTAGAACATCTCCATAATCTCATGAACTTAGTCAGTTGTCAGATATCAGTAGTATTCTGTCAGTTAATAGAATACAGTAACTCAGTCCATGTACAGTTTAGTTAATCATGTTCAGAGTCTAATCAGATGGGAGTAGGAATTAGCATCGAGTGAACCCAAGGACGGGGACACATATTGTCAGATAAGGGTGTGATCCTTAGAAGTCATCCTTGTGTTCCAGAACTATATAGACAACATAGGTTGAGAGATCAACACTGTCCGATAAGGGTTGATGAGGTGGACAAGCACTGTCAGATAAGGGCCTCACCATTCTCTCTAGGAGACACTATCAGATAAGGGTCACCCACAGCTTGTCCTTACCAGTGGCGCGGTATTGATACCCTTCCAATTAGGGTTACAGATTAGACCCCAACTCAGCCATAATGGCATATTAGGGGCATGCCAATTAAATAACTACCTCCTACAGTTTCAATCACAGTCTCACTAAAAGGACTCAGCTAGTTCTTTAGAATTCAGGACTGTCTAATACAGTCAACTCAACTTAGTACGAAACTTAGATAGTTCCATCAGATTTGTGACTGTCAGATACAGTCACTTATGTTATTAGTTATCAGATTATATCAGTTATTAGTATGTCATTTTATCAGTATTCAGATTCAAAAATCATGTATTCATGGTATTAGTATCAGTTATTATGTCTCATACATGTATTCTCACGCTCATGATAGTCAGTTAATTATTATTATTGTTCATGCATATGAATCCCATACATTTAGCCTACCTCATAGCATACCAGTACATTTAAAGTACTGACACATTCATGCTATGGTGTCTTATCCCATAGGTTCAGAGACACGAGTTCTAGAGCAACAGTAGATTCCAGTTTCAGCAGTCAGAGTTAGAAGTGAGTCCTCATCTTTTGTGGACATGATCATTTACTTATCTTTATTATTTCATTAATTAGTTTATGAATTGGAGCTAGTTGGGGATATGTCCCATCAACTCTTTACTTATTCTAACATTCATGTTTAGAGGCTTTTCAGACTATCATGTTTCAAACTTTAGTATTTCCAATTTTGTTTTGGGCATTCTAGTACCCCACACAGATGTTATATTACTTAGATTATGTCCAGTATTGAACCTTATGTCCTTTTAATTTATGTTTATGTAGTATTCAGTATTTTTATGCAGTATACAGGTACATATATCAGTCATGGGTTACCTTGTGGTCCTTCGAGGTCATGAGCACCATGTAACATTCTGGGTACCAGATTCAGGGCGTTACAAACTTGGTATAAGAGCCTAAGGTTCAATAGAGTCCTAGGAAGTTTGAATGTCGCATCTAGTAGAGTCTTGTAAATAGGTGTTTTGTGCACTACATTTATGTATAGAGGGCTATGAGATGTTTTAGGAACAATTTCTCATTCTTTCAGTATTCATGTTGTGCCAGTGAGCATAATCTCAAATCAATCTCTCAGTCTAATCCACCTCTTATCATTATTTCAGAATATGCCTCCCAAGAGAAAAAATTAGTCAGCCCCTCAGCCTGAAGAACCTTTGGGCTATCATGTTTCTCATCTGGAGTTCAGGACCGTATTCACTACTCTTGCTCAGTTAGTTACTGCTCAGAATGAATGACCAGCTATCGTTTCGGCCAACCCAGTGGCCAATTTAGCTACAGACAGGATTTAAGATTTCACCTGAATGAATCTCCAATATTTGTTAGGTCTAAGACAGATGAGAACTCTCAAGAATTCCTAGATCAGGTTCAAAAGGTGATAGACATTATGAGGGTGACTATTGTTGAGAGTGATGACTTAGCTGCATATCAATTATAGGATGTTGCTCACACTTGGTTCAAGTAGTAGAAGTCAAAAAAGGCAGATAATGCAGGGTCAGTTGAGTGGGAGGAGTTTGCTTCAGCGTTCCTTGATAGATTCTTTCCCCTAGAGCTTAGAGAAGCCAAAGTTCTAGAATTCATCAACCTCAAGCAGGGAAATATGACGGTGAAAGAGTATAATCTTAAGTTTACTCAATTATCTAGATATGCCCCTCATGTGGTTGCAGATAACAGGGCAAGGATGAGTAAGTTTATTTCAGGGGTGAATGATAACGTGGTTAATAAGTATAAATCCGCCATGTTGAGTAGTAACATAACTTTAGCCAGGCTTATGACTTATGCTCAGCAGATAGAGGAGCAAAATATTAAGATGAGGGAGAAATAGAATAAGAGAGCGAAGATAGGTAGTTTCAACTTTGCTCAGCCTAAATTAGAAGAAAGAAACTGTTCTCAGTTTTGTCCTAAGTCATTAGTTCCAGCTCCTTATTCAGCCAGTGCTTCAGTTCCTAAGTTCAAAGAGGGTAAAAAAGATAGAGTACTAGGCTCTAAGTCCCAGGGCAGTGATAGCGGTGCCCGAACTAATCCTCTTTGTCAGACTTATGGTAAGAACCACAAGGGTTTGTATAGAGCTAGCAGTGATGTCTATTTTGGTTGTGGTAAGCCAGGCCATAGAGTCAGAGACTGCCCTCAGTCAGGTTATTAGAGTTATCTTCGTTCTTTAGCTTAGTTCGGTTGCCCAAATCAGCAGGGTGCCACCTTCAGTGCTACTAGTTGGCAACACCCAAATCATCTCTATGCTCTCCAGTCCCGAAAAGATTAGGAAAACTCTCCTGATGTGGTTACTGGTATGTTACAGATCTTTCATATGCATGTTTACGCTTTGCTAGATCCAGGAGCTTCTTTGTCTTTTATTACTCCTTATATAACAGTTGATTTCAGAATCAGTCCCAAAATTTTAGCAGAGCCTTTTTCAGTTTCTACCCAGTGGGTAAAACCATCATAGCCCAGCGGGTATATAGAAATTTCTTGGTTATGATATTCCAGAAATTCACTTCAACAGACTTAGTCAAATTTAAGATGACCAGTTTTTATATCATTCTCGGCATAGACTGGCTTCATTCCTGCTATGCCACAGTTGACTATAGAAATGGAATAGTCTAGTTTCAGTTTTTGAGTGAACCCATTTTAGAGTGGAAGGGTAGTGTATCCGCTTTCAGAGGTCAGCTTGTTTCCTACTTTCGGGAAAGAAAAATGATATTTAAGGTATGTGTCTATTATCTTGTTCTAGTTAAGGACTCTCATTCCAAAGCTCCCAGTCTTGAATCAGTCCTAGTAGTAAGTGAATATTTAGATGTCTTTCCTGAAGATCTTCCAGGAATTTCTCCCAAAAGGGAAATAACTTCAGCATTGATCTTCTTCTAGATACTCAGCCTATATTTATTCCTCCATACAGAATGACACCAGTAGAACTCAAAGAATTGAAAGAAAAGTTGAAGGATCTCTTAGATAAGGAATTCATCGGGCCCAACATTTCCCCGTGGGATACACCAGTCTTATTCATGCGCAGAAAAGATGGTTCTCTCAGAATGTGCATTGATTATCGTCAACTCAATAAGGTTACGGTCAAGAACAAATATCTTCTTCCCAGAATCGATGACTTGTTTGACTAACTTCAGGGTGCCATTTATTTCTCTAAGATAGACCTCAGGTCCGACTATTATCAGCTCAGAGTTAGAGAAGGTGACATTCTAAAGACAATTTTTTATACTCAGTATGGTCACATCAAATTTCTAGTCATGTCTTTTCATCTTACCTATGCCCCAGCTGCTTTCATGGACTTGATGAACCGCGTGTTCAAGTAGTACTTGGACATGTTTTTATAGTCTTCATAGATGATATTTTGGTCTATTCCTGCAGTGAGCGTGATCATGTAGACTATCTCAGAACAGTACTCTAGACTCTTAGAGATCATCAACTATTTGCCAAGTTCAGTAAGTGCAAATTTTGGCTAAGGTTAGTAGCATTCCTTGGTCATATCATTTCTAGTGATGGTATTAGAGTAGATCCTTAAAAGACTGAAGTAGTAAAAATTGGCTTCACCCTGTCTCTCCATCAGATATCAGGAGTTCCTTGGGTTTGGCTGGATATTATAGATAGTTTGTTGAGGGATTTTCTTCTATTGCATCCCCTATGTCCAAATTGACTCAGAAGAAGGTCAAGTTTCAATTGTCAGATCTTTGTGAGAAGAGTTTTTAGGAGTTGAAGACTCGATTTACCTCAGCTCCAGTCTTAGATCTTCCAGATGGTTCAGATAGGTTTGTGGTGTATTGTGATGCATCCAGAGTGGGATTAGGCTGTGTCCTCATGTAGCATGGTAAGGTCATAGCCTACGCCCCTGACAGCTTAAACCCCATGAGAAGAAATATCCTACTTATGATCTTGAGTTAGCAGCCATAAATTTTTCCTTGAAGATTTGGAGGCATTATCTCTACAATATTCATGTAGATGTCTTCACAGATCATAAGAGCATTCAGTATGTATTTTCTCAAAAAGATCTCAATCTTCATCAGAGAAGGTGGTTAAAGCTCTTGAAAGATTATGACATGAGTGTCCTTTATCATTCGGGCAAGGACAACGTAGTGGCCGACGCTTTTAGTAGACTGTATATGGGTAGCGTTGCTCATGTTGAGGATAGTAAGAAGAAGTTAGCTCAGGAATTCCATCAGCTTACCAGACTAGGCGTTCGCTTAGTCGATTCTTCAGAGGGTGGTGTATGCATTCAGAGTAGTTCAGAATTATCTCTAGTTTCTGAGGTGAAAGAAAAGAAAGATAGGGATCCCAACCTTGTTAAGTTGAAAGAGTTAGTTTAAGATCAGAAAATAGAGATTTTCTCCCAAGGGGGAGATGGTGTTCTGCGTTGTCAGGGTCGTTTCTGTGTTCCAGGAGTAGATGACTTAAGGCAGCAAATTTTTGTAGAAGCACATGGTGCATGCTACTCTATTCATTCAGGGGCCACTAAGATGTACCGCAACCTATAGGAGATTTATTGGTGGAGTAGGATAAAGAGAGATATTGCAGAGTTTGTGCATAAGTGCTCTACATGTCAGCAAGTTAAGATAGAGCATAAAAAACCTTGTGGTCCTTTGCAGGAGTTCATTATTCCTAATTGGAAGTGGGAAGAAGTGAACATGGACTTCGTGACAGGTTTGCCTTGAACTCGTCATCAGCACGATTCAGTTTGGGTCATCGTAGACGAGATGACCAAATCAACTCATTTTCTTCCAGTTCATACCTCTTATTTAGCCGAGGATTATGCCAAACTCTACATCAGAGAATTGGTCATATTGTACAGTGTTTCACTATCTATTATCTCAGATAGAGGTACCCAGTTCACCTCTCACTTCTGGAAAGCATTTGGAAAGGGTCTTGGTACCCAAGTTCATCTTAGTACAACCTTTCATCCTCAGACAGATGGTCAAGAAGAAAGGACCATTCAGACTTTAGAAGATATGCTAAGGGCGTGTGCAATTGATTTCTAGGGTAGTTGGGATGACCACTTGCCTTTGATTGAGTTTTTATACAGCAATAACTAATATTCTAGTATTTAGATGGCTCGATTCGAAGCTCTCTATGGTAGGAGATATAGATCTCTAATTAGTTGGTTCAAAGTTAGTGAGGCCTCAGTTATAGGGCCTAACTTGGTATTCGACGCCTTAGAAAAAGTTTAGTTAATCAGAGAAAGACTCCAAGCTGCTCAGAACCGATAGAAGTCTTATGAAGATGTTAGTAGAAAGGATCTCAAGTTTGAGATTGGTGCTCATGTCTATCTAATAATTTCTCCCATGAAGGGTGTGAAGCTGTTCATCAAGAAGGGAAAGCTCAGTCTCCGATATGTCGGTCCCTTCAAGATTCTCAGACGCTTTGGTAGGGTAGCTTATGAGCATGAATTACCTTCAGATATAGCCTCAGTTCACCCCATATTCCATGTCTCTTTGCTCAAGAAGTGCATAGGTGACCCAACAATTGTAGTCCCTATTCAGAGCATAGATGTTTAGAATAGCCTCTCTTACGAAGAGATCTCAGTCGAAATACTAGACTATCAGACTCGTAGATTGAGGAACAAAGAAGTCCCTCTGTTTAAAGTTCTTTGGCGAAATCAGTCCACAAAGGGAGATACTTAGGAAAAAAAGCAAACATGTGTACCAAGTATCCTCACCTTTTCTCCGCCAACTCAGATCAAGCTCAAGGTAATAGTTCTCTTTAAGCTTACTCAGTTTTATGTTCAGTGTTCATCACAAACTTGGTATTAAGTACCATTGCATGTTTAGTCATGGATTCATGTATCAATTCAGTTATATAATTATGCATCAGATATGCATTCTCATTATGAGAAAACTTAGCTCCTCAGAACACTCAGTTATGCATTCATAAATCAGTTACACATGCATCAAATATGCATGTTCAGTATGTTATGTTCTGCTTGTCAGTCATGTCAGTCATGAGATCATGTTGTAGTTATTCATGTTCAGTATGTACGTTAGTTTAAGTTCTTCCCCTCACTCTCAGTCTTATTCAAGGATAAATGTTCTCAAGGGGGAGATATTGTAATACCTGTATGTATTTCTTAGCTTGAAATCACCTCTTAGGTTAGAACTTTCTTTGAAATGCAAATCCATTTTTGTACACATGGTATTTTTGATATTTTCACTTTCCATCACGTGGAAAATTTAATAAGTTTTCCATTGATACCAATTTCATCAAAATCTGATGTCAGATGAGGAAGTTATCTCCAAAATATAGAAGGCAGCAAAACTGCCCAGGTGCAACGATGAAGGCCGATAGACCATCGGAAAAGAGACGGACCGTTGCATTAAGACAGTGATCCTTCTCTCTGGATTCTTATGACGGCAAGGTTCGATAGATCGTCAACCCAGCGATGAACCGTCGCATTAAGGCAGTAAGTCAATTCTCTGGAAGAGTACGACGACAAGGTCCGATGGATCGTCGACCTAGCGATGGACCGTCGCACCCTACTATTGCACGAAGGCAGTAGGTCCTAGTTCTGGTCCCATTTGATAGAGAGGTCTGACGGACTGTCAACCAATCAATGGACCATTGCACCCCACCGTTGTATAAAATGTTCAGCTATTTTCAGTCATTTTAACAGGGGTATTTTGGTCATTTACCACCTGTCTATATATACCCTATTATATCTGATCCCAGCTTATTTGGTCATTATTATTTCAACAATAACAAAACCTAGGGTTTTCTCTCTAGATTAATCCCAAGAACAACATCAAAATCTTCTCCACAAACTAAGAGATTCAAATCCCTCAAGTTCAAGAACATAAGGAAACTCAACCCAGGTACGCATAGTGTTTATTCATGGACTCCTTTCATCCATGAAGTTCAAGAATCTCTTTTCGAATTTCAAGTTATGGATTTTCTTTGTGAATTTCATAATTGGGCTGCTTTTGTTCATGTTGATAATGAGTAAATAGATTCTATTCTATGATTGGGTGATAAATTCTATGTGGGTTGATTAGTATAGATATGGATTTATGCAAATCTATGATTAAATCCTTGAATGATGAAATTAGAATTGAACCATAATGTTTAATTGTTGTACAATGTTTTTTACATATTCTATGCCTACTATGTGTTTGATTAATTGCCTAGATGAAGGAAAATGCCCAACTAGCATGATATCATGAAATCCCCATGTATGTACAAGTTTATGCCTATCACATGTTTGATGAAATGCTTCAATAAATATATTATGGTGATTATTATGTATTCAAGTAAGTCATGTTTGTTAGTTTCCTTCCATCGAGTCCTGGGGTACTTGTACCCAAAACATTAGCTGTGTGCCTAGAGCCATGTCATGTTTTCACGATACTCATAGTCAAGCTATGATCCTTAGACTTCAGATAGTCTTATGACTCAGGAAATCTCTATGATTTCATGAACTCAGTCAGTTGTCAGATATCATTAGTAGTCCGTCAGTCAACAAAATGCAGTAACTCAGTCCATGCACAGTTCAGTTAATCATGTTCAGAGTCTAATCAGAGGGGAGTATAGCACCGAGTGAACCCAAGGATGGGGACACGCACTGTCAGATAAGGGTGTGATCCTTAGAAGTCATCTTTGCATTCCAGAACTATGTAGCCAACATAGGATGAGACATTAACACTGTCCTATGAGGGTGATAAGGTAGATAAGGGCCCCACCATTCTCTCTAGGGGACACTATCTGATAAGGGTCACCCACAACTTGTCCTTACCAGTGGCACGGTATTGATACCCTTCCAATTGGGGTTACAGATTGGACCCCAACTCAGCCATAATGGCGTATTAGGGGCATGTCGGTTAAATAGCTACCTCCCACAATTTTAATATCAGTCTCAGTAAAAGGACTCAGATAGTTCTTCAGAATTCAGGACTGGCAGATACAGTTAACTCAGCTTAGTACGAAACTCAGATAGTTCCATCAGATTTGTGACTGTCAGATATAGTCACTCATGTTATGAGTTATTAGATTATATCTGTTATCAGTATGTCATGTTATCAATATTTAGATTTAGAAATCATGTATTCATGATATTAGTATTAGTTATTATGTCTTATGTATGTATTCTCACGCTCATGATAGTCAATCAGTTATTATTATTGTTCATGCATATGAACCCCATACATTTAGCCTACCTCACATGCATACCAGTATACTCAGAGTACTGATGCATTCGTGCTATGGTGTCTTATACCATAGGTTCAGAGACATGAGTTCCAGAGCAACAGTAGATTCCAGTTTCAGTAGTTAGAGTTAAAGGTGAGTCCTTATCTTTCGAGGACATGATCATTTACTTATCTTTATTATTTCATTAATTAGTTTATCAGATGGAGCTAGTTGGGAACATGTCCCATCAACTCCTTACTTATTCAGGCAATCATGTTTAGAGGCTTTCCAAACTATCATGTTTTAGACTTCAGTATTTCCAGTTTTGTTTTGGGTATTCTATTACCCCACACAGATGTTATATTACTCAGATTATGTCCAGTATTGAACCTTATGGCCTTTTAGTTCATGTTTCTGCATTATTCAGTATTTTTATGCAGTATACAGGTACATATATCAGTCATGGGTTAGCTTGTGGTCTTTTGGGGTCATGAGCACCGTGTAGCATTCTGGGTACCAGATTCGAGGCGTTACATCTCATTACGCATTCATGAAAGAATAAAAAGACCACATGCTAAATATTGGATTTTGTATTTATTGGCTTTCAAGTGAGGGATGTCATCACACCCTTTTGGAATGACAAACTCCAAAATGTAAGGATTTTGTAACTTATTTTCCAAGTTTGTATTTTGCTTGGGTGGTTCAACTTTCATCACATCCACCAAGCATAAATTTAAAAAGTTGTTGGAATGAGATCGTCTTCTCAATTTTGGAGTTGCATTCTTCTTGAAATTCTCACCCCAAAATGAACTAGAGTCTACACAAAAGATTTGTTTGACTTGTTCTTTTGACTCTAGCACTATTTCCTCACTTTTGGCATCCTTCATTAGTTTTTGTTCGGTTGGTTAGCAGATCATTAAGTATTTTTTAATATCAAGCTCACCATCAATCATATGACTTGATATCTTTTCTTTATCATTCTCATTTAGAGATTTGGCATATTCATGGCACTTGGAAGATCGACCTCCTCCCATTTCTTCTTCCTTTTCACTTTCCTTTAAAAATTCCACTATGGATTGATGCAAGCGATGCACGTCTTCCTCTATTGTAGTCATCCGATCCAAGAGCGTTAGAAGCATTGATTCAACACCATTATATCCGACATATTATTTTTCCTTTATCACATCATTAGACCTATCAAACTCATAAGAATAATTAGCATTTTTGTTAGCATAATTAAGTGAGGGGCATTTGGACAATCACTCTAATGTCCATCTTGACCACTACATAAATAACAGTCATACTCCCAATAGAATTAGGATGGTGCACACACTTTTTTTCGGGAAGCATATTTATAATTTTACCAAAAGTGGGGTCCACCACAATATGGACATGGATTATCAAGATAAGATTTGCAAACACCAAATTCATATTCATTTTAAGATGCTATAGTAACTGTAACAACCCGAAATCACCCTCCCGAGATGTCACAAGGTGCTTAGGGCTACAAGTAGCCCCAAGCTAACCCTTTGACCTTGTCACTACATATAATAACTTATTTAAAGATGGAATAAACAAACACTGGCACTGTCATATCAAATGAAAGGAAATACAAAGATAATACTCGGCCCAAAAGACCACAATACTGGAAATCTCAACATAACAACAATATGATAACTAGTCTGACAAAGCCTCTACTACTCCATGAACTAGAGAGCCGTTGGGACAGGCCCCCAACTGACTCAGACTGAACTAAAAGCAATAACATATCTACTAAAGTACTAAAATATCTGAAGATAGGTCCTTGAACCATGAGGACTCACCACTGTAGAGATGTAGATAAAGGTACTTGGAAATCACTGATGAGGCTGGGATTGAGCACCTGAACCTACAAAATAAGATAATGTAACATATAGACATATATATGGATCATCACTTGGGAATGTACTGAGTATATGGGGGTGTGTGCATTTACATAAAACAATATCAATACTCTTTAATCTAATCATGCATGTAATTCGAAATGACTCACATGGCTTGAATAAGTCAAAAACGTAAAGCTCATAAATCATAAAGAGTGTAGCATGTAACACAAATCTTGTGAGTCATTATACTTTAGCTTTAAAATCTGTACTCCCTTCTTATTCTCATTACTCATAGACTGAAGCTTTAAACAATACTTTCAAACACATGCATAGATCTCATGGAGGGTAAAACTTCTTTAATACTAAGAACTTAGAGCTCTTTTAGACTCAAAATACTTGGAACTCAGAATTATATAACTTTGGTTCAAAAACTAATGATCAACTCTTACTAGTAGAGAAAACTACTTTCTTCTTTGGAAAATACTCAAAAGCTGTTTATTTACTTCAGAAAATATCTCATCTCAATGGAAAATACTTTAGGGAGATTCTCTTAACCGATATAAACCATGCTAGCTACATGGAGTCCAACGTCTTGTCCTCCTAAGGAAGAAACCTCACGTTGGGGAAAGGCATCATACTCTTGCCAGGGAGTATAACCTCAACTCAGTGATCACTTATATCGGCCTCAGGCCCACTCATCTCGGCTCAAGCCCACTCATCTCGGCCTCAGGCCCACTCATCTCGGCCTCAGGCCCAAAATCTCAATCCTATGGTGGCACGTAGTTCTAGGGTAAGAAATCGTAGTAACTTACCTAACTCGGTGCTAAATACTACTCCCTTTAGTTTATATCGCTCATCTCTTTGGAAATCCACTTTTAAAATAATCTCATGTTTCATAATGAACCCAACAATGGAATCTGTAATTACATGTAGTAAAGTGGATTTCAAAGCTACTATGACCATTAGGTCAAAACTTTCTCAATGATCTCAAAATACTAAAATCATGGGTTCATATAGCACAAAAGTTCATAAAACTGAAATCTCAAGTAGGGCTTAGTGACCCATAATTCAATCTTAAGTTAAGACTCATCAAAATGCATACTAGACAACATATAGATTCATAAATCATGTAGAAATCTGGAAGTTACAACAATTTGCCTTAAAATCTCAACATACTCATGTACTTCAATTTCAAGAGCATTGAAACTATTAAATTCTCAAGGAGTAACAACATAGTGTATACACCCAGCTTCAATTTCTTAAGAAAACATGTAAAATCATTCTATTTGACTTTCAATTCATGGGAAACATCAAGATATTGCAATCAATAACAATGGGTGAAAAACCCTAATTCAATTTCATGTAAAAATCTCATGAATTGCAGAAAATTTTGGTTTAAAATAAGCCTTTGGGCACAAGGGTGAAAGGATTACCCTTGTTCAAAACCCCACATACCTTAGATTATGAGATTGGATGAACAAGCTTGCTTTAAACTCTTCTTCTTACTCTTGAGAGAGGGTTCTTACAACCTTTTACTTGGGGAACTTGAATCTCAACTCAACTTGTAAAATCTATGAAGGATTCTTGAGTTTCTTGGAGAAGGATTTTAGATTGTTCTAGAGAGGGAAAACCCTAGCTCTCTTATGTTTGGATGATGAATGAAGCCACCTGCTTCATTGAATTATATCTGAATGTTAAAAGGGTAGGAAAAGACTAAAAAGTCCTTTTTAAAATGAGTTAAAAATACTAAACGAAAAGTGCGACGGTGGGATGCGACGGTCCATCAGAGTCCCGACGGTCCATCAGTCCTGACCATCAAACCTAATCCAGAACCTCACTTTCTGTCTGGACTACAACGGTGGGGTGATACAGTATGTCGCTAGTTCGATGGCCCTTCAGCCCTCTCCATCGAACTTGGCTAGTGAGTTGATCTTCTACCTCCTTGTGACGGTGGGGTGTGATGGCCTATCGCTAGTCAGACGGTTTGTTGGCCCTCTCTATCGCACCTAGGTGATTCCGCAGCTTTCTGGAAAAGGCTATATCTTTTTACTCTGGCATCGGTTTTTGACAAAAAAGATATCATTGGAAAGATAACTTAATTTCCCACATTATAGGAAGTCATTTTCAGGAAAATTCAACAAGATTATAACACTAATCACTTTGGAAGTCACTTCTCAAACTTTTAGGACCGAAATTACACTCCACTTGACAAGCTCTAGGGCTCATAATATGAGGAAACTTTGCGGGGTCTTATAGTGACAAGCAAACAAAAATAAAAATCAACCTAACACAAAAAACAAAAAAAAATCACAAACAAAGATTTACAAGTTTGAATCCAAGCAAGTAAGCTAAAATTTCAAACTAACTCAATACGCCAAATTGTTCCCCAGCAATGGTGCCATTTTGATCAAGATCACCTATACCATAGTTTGATATAGGATGATTATTGTCAATAAAGCTCAACTCACATTGAGGTCGAATCCTCGAGGAATGAGTCTAGTCTTCAAACCCTGTAGGTGTTGATAGTGTCTAAGTGTATGCCCATAGTATAAACAAAATAAAATGCATGAATTAAAATGGGTGGTGGTGGTGGTTTGAAAAGTGATTTTACCAAAGTCTATTCAAACTAATAAATTAAAGGCAAAAATTGTGATTGAGATATAAATATGAGACGAATCTTTGGATTATGTCTTCCTAGGGGCAAATAATATATGGGTTCATGACAATTGGATACAAACTCTAGTTGATGACTACATGGGTAGGCTAGGTTGAAAGTTCTTGATACTAGTTTTTCAACAAAGCCTCAAGATTATCACCCATGGACCCTTTCGGATACCACATTAATATGGCAATCAAATCCAACTAATACCTCAATTGGGCATCCCTACTTCTAGGAAGATGCCCAATATTTAGCTAATTCTTAATCCATTCCTATTTCTAAGATAGTAAAAAGAGAATTAACTACACCTAAATGTTGTTCACTAATGCCTTGTACCTACACCCCTCTTTCAAGGATGGTATTGGCTCCAAAAGTATATTCACATTCCTCTTTCAAGGATGATGTGAGATTTTTGGGAATTTGGCATTTTCACCTACAAACTCCATTTTGGGGATTTTGGGTTTTCACCCAAAAATCCCAACTCAATCAAACATTGCTTAGTAAAAACATCATCAACAACTATGAATCTACACTAATACATCACAACCCACAAATATTTGCACCCTATTTCAACATAATCTCAAGAAATGTATTTAGCTACTCATGAAGCTAGATAAAGAGAATATACTAAATTAATCATCCAACGTTTCCATTGAAGATGCAAACTAAGAATATTCTTCAATTTCACTCCAATTATAACTAAACAAACTTGGAAAATTAAACACATGAATCTTGCCCAGAATTGTAGGATTTTTCAAATCTTAATCTCTCAATTTTAGTTTATGATGATACCAAATAATTGGATTTTTGCCCCTTTTAGATTTGGAACCAGCTATGCGCAATTACATTTCTGCCCCTAGGCCATAACCCACGCCATCGCGATTGTACCACTAGGACAACAATCGCAGCTCTGCAATTGCATTGAATCTACCGCGATCATAGGTTCTGACTAATATTGAATGGCCGCGATCGCGAGCCTCAAACCGCGATCAGTGTAACTGAGACCACTTCATATGTAGGGTTTTCTAGCTTTTTCACTTCTCTTCTCTTGTTGATATCTTTTAAGCTTAATTCCACTTTTTTCCTTCTCATCACCTGTATACTTGTAAAATATGGAAATTAGGCCATTTAAATAAGTTATCTCATTCATATCTTTAAATCATAGTAGTGTGCACTAATTTGGATGTAAATGAGTGGTAAATTTACCACTCATCAACACCCCCAACTTAAACCTTTGTTTGTCCTCAAGCAACACTACTTCTTACTCAATGAGACAATGCAAATTTAAGCCCATTTATATAGCCAAATAATCCCAATGAGGTCGAGCTTGATTAACACCAACAAGTAGCTTATAAGCATGGAAAAATCTATTCTTACGACTCCCCTTAACACGAATCACCATATCAAGTATGCACAAGACTTTAAAGAACTACAATGCAACAATTACTAACTCTATAGAAGTGACTTCCTATTGCTAGCAACTCAATTATTCTTCTTTTCATCTTTTTCTGGAAAATGACAATTTCACCCACCTCAATTAGTCTACATGCCTCCTCATGAGAAGGAAATACCACACAATAAATTATGTATTATGCAATAAAGGATTTAAGTACAAACACCCACTCTCACAAAGACTCCCTCAATGATAACAAGTACCATACTATATGCTTGTCATTATTTTCAATTGCCACTACAATGAATACACTTGGTTGGATATCTCGAAGGACTTGTTAAAGTTTGTAACGTAGGTTCGGGAAAAAGGGTATGATATCATTTGAGGACAAAGTTACTACACCCCCCTTGAACATATACATCACACTATTTTAACCCAACTTTAGACTGTGGATCACTTCATTTGTTTCTAAAATTCACACATTCCTACTTTTGCTACCTTGGTTTACCTAATTCTTTGAAAGCATTTTTTTGACTATTTCTTTTGCTATCTCATGCTATTCCTTCATTTGATGAATCCTTTTTTTTACTTTTTCAATTTATCTCTTTGCTTAGCGTCATAGGCATCTACTAACATATCATGACCCAATGTCATCATCTCTTCCAAAATTACCACCCCCAACTTAGGCATTTAGCCTCAATTTTCATTTTTCAAGTTCAAGGAGGGTAGGGTTTAAAAGAGGGAAAACTTTGAATGGTTCAAGGCTTGTAAGGTGGTTGCCAAAGAAAGGCTTGAAGGCTCAAAATGGGTAACTAAGGATACTATTCTATGTATGGGTAGACTATTTAGGCTAAAGTGGGCTCCTAATTTTCACCAAGAAGGCCTAAGATCATTTCACCAACCAAGTATAATCACAATTAGCCTTAAGAGACTAACGAGACAAGTTCTGGATAATACAAGTATGCATGAGAGTTAGACAATTATGCTTACCGCACATGGCATGCAAACTCTTTAAAGAGACTCAACTACACTTCCAACTAGAGACCAAATTGAGTATTTACCAACTTCTATAAGCTAGCAACTTTGGAGTCACAAAAAAAGGTAAAGAATTGTTACAAAATTGTGCACGTCCATGCCCTTGGTTTTCCAAAATATTTGGATGGAGGGAGGTGTTTGCTTCGCATTTGCACCATGCATAATTTTCTATTTATGGCAGCAATCTAAGCCGTCGATTTTCCTTGCATCTGTAGTTCTAATATCACAGGTATTCTGAATTTCCCTGCATCTATGGATCGAAACCCAATCAAGATGATTTTTCCTTAAGAATGTCGCCACTCAATCTATCATAGAGAAAAACTCTCCAGATATCAATCATAAAAAGCACATCAATCTCTATGATTGGGGGTGAGACTTTTAAATTATGAGGCCCAGACACAATTGTAGCCTCCCCCCAACTTAAATACTCGAAGTGTCCTCACTGCAGTAGATAAAATAAGTACAAGGGTAAAAAGGGACTCTATTAAGCAGCAACATGACTTTCACTAGATGCCTAAATTGCAATAGCATGTACCACAATTGTGAGACTGCAATTGCGGTATCTAAGGCTGATTTCCCCTGTTTTGCTCTATTTTCCTGCAAAACTGTCATTTTTTAAATCTGTTTTTTCCATGTTTTTCTGAATTGCTATCTTGTGTCGAAACACTTAAAAAACATCAAAAATGTAATAAGTGTATAAAGGATGGGTTGCCTCTCACCAAACGCCAAATTTAACATTGTGTTACGACTCTCCTTTATCACCATGTAAGGTCTTTGAAACATACCAAATCCACCTTGGCCACCCTGATAGCTCCCATATTATAGTGTTTCACCCTTTGGACATTTACTACGAACCTCTTTTTTTCATGATCTTCCAATTCAGTGGCACCACTAGGTACACATTTGAAATCACAAAAGGGCTCAAAATTTGGGTCGAAGCTTTCCCACAAAGAGTTTTAAACGAGAATTGTAAAGAAGTAAACTCTCACCGACATGAAATTTTCGCCTTAGTATTTAAGCATCATGTTATTTCTTTATTTTTTCCTTATACAATGCTTAAATTTCATAGTCTTTGAGTAAAAAATCCTCCAACTCGTAAAGTTTAGTGACCCTTGACTCGAAAGCCTCTCCCTAATTCATGTTTAACCACTTTAAAGCCCACAAGGCTTTTTACTCAAGCTCGTCAAATAAATGATATGCCTTTCATAACACCAATTGATAGAGAGACATACCAGTTGGGGGATTGTAGGCCGTTCTATACGCCCAAAGTACCTCATCAAGATGCCTTACCCAATTAGTTTGACCAATATTCACGGTCTTCTTGAGTATGGCTTTGATTTCTCGATTGGAAACTTTGACTTGGACAGTTGTTTGGGGGTAATATGGGGTAGAAACCTTGTGTTTCACCTTATATTTATCAAGACAGCCCCCAAATACCCGATTACAAAAGTGTGAGCCTCCATCACTAATGATGGCATGCTGTATTTTGAACTGTGTAAAGATGTATTTCTTCAAAAATAAAGTGACACTTTTGCTCTTATTAATTAGAAGTGCCATAGCTTCCACACATTTAGAAACATAATAAACCACCAAATATATGTTTGCTTGCAAAGGAGCTCACAAAAGGGCCCATAAAATTGATTCCCCACACATCAATGAGTTCAACTTCAAGATTCAATCTAAGGGGAGTTTGATGTCTTCTCGAGATTCCACCTTGAATTTGAAATTGATGACATTCTTTTACCCACTTAATGCCGTCCCAATGAATGGTAGGTCAATAATACCCATATTGAAGAATTTTGGCGGTGGTTTGAATACCTCAATGATGACCACTGTATGGTGAGGAGTGACATACTGTAAGGATATCCTTCATTTCAACTTCTATAATATAACGCCTAATCTCACCATTTGCGTACTCCAGAAATAGGAAAGGTTCATCCCAAAAATATTTTTTTACATCAAACAAGAACCACTTCTTTTAACGATAGCTAAGCCCATCGAGAAGTACATAACTTGCCACATAATTAGCATAGTTGGCCTACCACGGCGTGCCTTTTCTCGAGATTGACATAGATAAATCATCGGGAATAGTATCATCAATCTCAACTTCCCCATGCTTTTCATGATTACTCTCAACACAAGAAAGATGATTGACCACTTGGTTTTCACAACCCTTTCAATACTTTACCTCGAAATCAAATTCTTGCAAAGGCAAGTTCCATATAATTAGGCATTGCTTAGCTTCCTTCTTCACCATGAGTTATTTAAGGTTGGCATGATCTGTGTTCACCACCGCTTTCGTGCCTAACAAGTAGGGACAAAATTTTTCAAAAAGCATATACCATCGCCAATAATTCTTGCTCGATAACGATCTATTTACGTTGAGCATCATTCAAGGTCTTTCTTGCATAATAGATAGTGTGAAATTGCTTTTCCTTGCATTCATGCAACACCACCTCTAATGCAATCTCGCTTGCATCACATTTCACTTTAAAGGGGGATGACTAATCCAGAGCCATAATAATGAGAGCCTATATAAGAAACTCCTTGAGACAATTAAAGGACTTTAAGAATGCATCATCAAAATTGAATTCTCCCTTTTTTTACAAGGAGCTTGCACATTAGATGAGTTATTTTGGAGCAATTCCTAATAAATCGCTGATAGATTATGGCATGCCCAAGGAAACTTTGAACACCTTTTACGGAAACAGGGGGTGGTAACTTGGAAATGATCTTTACCTTATCTTGATCAAATTGTATACCCTTCCCCGAGATATTGTGGCCTAAAACAATACCCTCCTTGACCAGAAATGGCATTTCTCGCACTTGAGGATGAGGTTGGTTTCCACACATCTTTCAAATACCTTGCTTAGATGATCAAGACACGACTCAAATAAGTTCCCTACCACCAAGAAATCATTCATGAAGACTTTCATCGAATCCTCAACCATATCTGTAAAGATTGATAGCATACAACATTGAAAAATTATTGGTGTGTTGCACAAACCAAAGGGCATTTACTTGAATGCGAATGTACCATAGGGGCAAGTGAAAGTTGTCTTTTCTTGGTCTTCCGGGGCAATACAAATTTGATTGTACCCTGAATAACCATCTAAAAAGCAACACCACTCCCACCCGGCTAACCTATCTATCTTTTAGTCTATAAAGGGAATAGGGAAGTGGTCCTTTCCAATCTAAGAATTCAACTTTTGGTAGTCCATACATACCCGCCACCCCGTGATTGATCAGATAGGAATAAGGTTATTATTTTCATTCTCAACTATCATAATGCCATCTTTTTTTTAGAACATATTGCTTCGGCCTCACCTAAGTGCTACTAGAGATTAGATAGATAACACCCGCGTAAAGCCATTTTATAATTTCTTTCTTCACTACCTTTGGGTTGATTTAGACTCGTTTGATGTTATACACTTGGAACATGATATTGTTTTAGCTTTATCTTGTAGGAACAAATGCGGGGGGTTATTCCTATGATGTTCGTAATTGTTCATTCGATGGCTCGAATGGACTTTTTCACTACCAACTTCAAAGCTTCCAATTGGCATGGCTCAAGATCATTTGAAATGATGATAGGTAAAGTGTATCCACCCCCCAAGAACACATATTTAAGGTAGGGAATCAATGGCTTCAATTCAATTTTGGGTAGCTCAACAGTGGATGGCTTTCTGGGTGGGCTCTCACAATTTTTAAGATTAAGGTTCAACTTTATCGGGTTATTGGTATAAGATCCAAGTCCCGTTAAAGACACAACCACTTCATCAAATGATTCAAAATCCTTTCCTTCATAATTCCACAAAACCCCTACTAATGGACCATCCACCAAACTCACATCGGCATAATTCGTTACCTCACCATCAATGGCATCAATCACCGAAATTACTTGTAACTCCACTGGTTACTTCATGGATTTGCATACATTGAATGAAACTTCTTTATTATTTAGGCAAAACTTTATCTCGCTGCACTCTACATCCACCAATGCTTTCCGCACGGCTAAGAATGGCCTTCCAAGAATAATAGAAGTTTCATGGTCCAAAACACAATCAAGGATCACAGTCATCTGGAAAGATGAATCGGTTGACTTTAACTAGCACATCATGAAGCATTCCCATAGGTTTCTTGATGGAGCGGTCGTCCATGAGCAATTTCATCATGGTAGGTTTGTTTTTCCCAATCCGAGCTTGTGAAATTTAGCATATAACATTAAATTTATACTCGCCCCGAGGTCACACAAGGCTTTTGTAAACTTGAATATTCTGATGGTACACAGAATTGTGAAAACACTGGGGTCTTTTTTCTTTTCCGCCATCGTGCTTGACATAATGGAACTATAACGATGTGTTATTTCGGTTGTCTCATCCTCCACAAGCTGCTTCTCAGAGACCAAATCCTTCATAAATTTAGCATACCCCGACATATCTTGTAAGACTTCTATTAAAGGAATGTTGATGGAAAAGTTGCTAAAAATATCAAGGAACTTTTTGAACTTTGCATTTTCTTTTTTTTTTCAATAACCGTTGAGGGAAAGGGGGAGGAATTGTTATTGGAGGCATTGAGACAACTTGACATTCTTTCATCTTTGAATTTTCAAGTGTAACATCATTTGGCCTTGACTCATCATTATTTGACCTTTTTCTATTCACATTTTTTTGCTCATCATTTTCTCTTTCATCGAGATCATCATCAAGTTTCATGATTTTGCCAAGACTTTTTCCACTTCGAGTGACAATAGCATCTGTTGCCATACCACTTGATATTTCTTAATTTTGTATTTTCATGAGGTTCACCGGTATTTGATTCAATTTTGACTCTAGTAGTTGGATAATGGTTGAATGAGATTCAACCATTTGATGTAGCTTAGAGAAATCATTCCTTATTTCTTTCACTATCTTGTTGGTCCCCTTAACTCCAATAAAGATTTGAATCAAAATATCTTTATTAATGCATCCCTCCCTTTTGCATTGAGGCATGCCCCAATTTTCATTATTCCGACCTTGATTCCCACATTGCCTTTGATAGCCAACGTGGGAACCCTTCAAATATTTGGCAACCATCTCCTCCCATCATCAAGTACTTTTTCTTCCGCATCTTCAAATTCCTTGGTATCGTTTGCATCTATAACATTGACTCTTTCAATTGAAGTTACCAACATATGTTTAGTAAGAATTTCAAGGTATGACATTACCTCGATCATGCTTGCATCACTTTCCTCCTCTTGACATGTTTGATCTTGACACACAAAGGATAAGGAGGGATCCCCCACATCCACCTTGACATCCTTAATGTGACAACCCCTAACCAAACTAGCCATTTGATATAACATCTTTGATACAACCCCATACGATAATTTAATAAGGGATCCACCAAATATATTATCCATTATGGTTTCATTGGTTTGGTATAATTCCCTATAAAAGACTTGGAAGATCATCTTTTCCAGCATCTCCTAATTGGGACATTCCAAAAGCTTCTCCTTAAATCTCCCCCATGCTTCATACCAAGGCTCTCATATAATTTCATCTTGCGATTATAATATCTCTGAAGATGAAAAGTATTTATTCAATAAAGCCTTCATAAGTGTGACCCACGAGGTGACTGACCCATCCAAAAAATATCGTAGTCATAATACTACCTCACCCATTAGACAAAATGTGAAAAGGCGCAATCATATGGATTCTTGAGAGATGTAGGCAATATCAAAGGGGGCACACACTTAAACAAAGTTCTTCAATTGCAAATTGGGGTCTTTATGAGCTCGCCCCCCCTAAAAGACCTTTCATTTGAAACAATTGGATCATGACACGTGATATAAATTATGTCATTTCCCCTGGTAGGGGGAATACGAGTGGCACTAGCATGCTCTCTATCGCTAAGATAATCCATAGCTTCAATATGTTCACTGATGGATTGTTATGATTCCCTCTTGGCTCATAGTTATTTAGAAGAAATAATGATCACCTACAAAAAAAATGACAAACAAAGTAAAGAAAAACCACCAAGGGTATACCTAAAGCTACAATCAACACTGCACAAGTAAAAACTAAGTCTCACTCCCCGATAATGATGCTATTTTGATAACGCTCAACTTACACATCAATTAAAGTGCAAGGCAGTCGTTGTCAAGGTCAAATACTTGAGGAATAATTTGAGTGGTGGATAAGTAAGTTCAAAATGAAAGTTGCTTTCTCAATTCAAACCTAGGATAAAAATATTTAGGGGGTTTGATCATTTTTGAAAATATCACAATTTTGGGCTTCTACAAAACTAACTTGAGGCTAAGAATAATTAGAGTATAATCAATTAGGTATGGATCTTGGGGTTATGTCATTCTAGGTGTGAATTCATACATGGGTAATTGAGACTTTATTCAAATTTAGCTAGAAGTCATGGGTAGGCTAGATTTAAAGTATTAGCGTTAGTCTTTCAACAAAACACTAAATTGCAATCAAGGATTCTTTCAAATACATCATGAGCATGCCCAACTTACCAATCCAAAACCTTTACTTAGCATATGTATTTCTACGATGATGCCCATCAAGCTAGCTAAATCACATAACATCCTTATTTCTAAGTTAATGCTAAGGAAAAAACTAGTATCAAATAGTTGTTCCCAATTACTCATCACTCATATTCCTCTTTAAAAAATAATGTGGGATCCAAGTCAATTTGGGGTTTTCACCCATAAATCTCGGTCAATTTAGGACTTTCACCCACAAATCTCAATTCAAACCTAGGATAATAGCAAAACCCACAACAAATAGCTAATTAGGTATATAAATAAATAATACCCATGCACAAATCACAACCTATCCAAGCATAAACCCAAGAGAAAGAACTGGCAAGTCATAAAGATAATAAACAAGAATATACCAAAATCTCCATCAAATTAAAAGATAAAGAGAATGTCAAACCCCAGATTAAATTCCAATAAATCTTCAGTGAAATATGTCAATTCTTTACTTAGGAGTTACTCTAATGTCTTCTTAGCTCAAGATTAGTACAATAGTCTCCCCAGAATGATAAATTGATGATGGGTAAAAAAAAAGTGGTGAAAATGATCTGAAACCCCTATTTGAGACTCAATTCCACGTTTGTCAAATATTATAAAAATGCCTTTGAAACTTTTTTGTTCTGCCGCGATCGCCATCTCTAGAGTGCGTTCGCAACTCCTGCGATCACCGCAGTCATATCACATTCTCCCTCTAATTAACTTGTTGACTAGTCGCGATCGTGACCCTCAGGCCGCGATCATGACCCTCAGACTGTGATCACATAAATTGAGGGTCGATTTCTGGACTTACAATTCAACTTTTGTTCTTTTTGCTCACATTTCTTATCTTTCACCTATTCCTCGACTCATTTTTATCAAGTTTATTTTCTCATCTTTCCATTTCAATTTTTACTTAGACAAATGAGCATTAAGTAAGGAATTTACGAAAGTAAGGAATGTTGACACCTAATTTTTGTCCTCCACAACAAAATATAACCTTGAGTTTATTTGATGTTTAATAAAACTAAAATATTTATTTCATCCAGATAAATGCACTCTAAGATATTTATTTGGATTAATTTTGTCATTTAATTGACATTATACGTTTTCGTAGTTACATATGCGAAATTGTATAAATTTTATTACTTAAATTAACATTTATATCAAAATTGAACTTTTACTAATTAAGCTTTAAAATTAATCAAAACGGATAAAGTCTTGATTCAAATAAAATTTGTTCTCAAAATTAATTTACTTGGAGAAATATTTATTTGATTTTATTAAATTAAGAAGCTCGGGATTAAAGAAAGTATTAATTCGTATTGAATTTTAATTTAATTTAGCCAATCTATTTGATTTGGCCATAATTGAAATCAGATTGGCCGTAATTGCAATACAATTGGCCGATTGATTTTCAATTTGGTCAAAATTAAATAAATTTTGATAAATTTTAAATCTCAATTGAGCTTATATTTAAATAACCCAAAAATTCCCAAAAACTCTCTTAATTTCTACCCAATTCCCACCAAAATCAAATTCAAATCCCAAAGTTCAAATTTTGAAATTGAAAAATTGTACTACATTGTACAATTCCCCCAACCTTGTCCTTTTTTCGAATTTGAAATTCAAAAATTGCATCACATTGTATAATTCCCCCTCAACCTTATTAATGTGTGATCCTATGCTAACACATTTGAAGCTTTTAACTCTAAATAATTGCAAGATCTTGAGAAACTTTAATTGTTTTTGATTAGTTTACTTTGATTTTGCAGTAAATGTAGAGATAAGGGAACCACCAATAAAGGAAGCAAAAAGCCTGAAATATGAAGAAAATAAAGGACTAAGTGTGGCTGACGAAATTCATGATAAGTCGTCAGCCTGGTGATAAGTTATCAAGGCTGTTGTCAACCTTAAACAGAAGATGGAAGTTGAAGATAGTTTTGTGATGACATCCATGATATGTCGTCAGATTCTTGACAGGCCTTCATCATCGTCATCAGCCTTAGGCAACAAGAGCCAAAAAGTGTAGAGGAGATGTCGACATTCATAATAAGCCGTCATACCCTTGATAAGCCGTCATACCCTTGATAAGCCATCATGGACGTCGTCATCTATTCCGAGGAAAATTTGTAACTTTGATTTTATTTCCTTGATTAGGTTAAACTATTTAAAGCCTTGTTTTAGGGTTTTCTGGGACATAATTGACTAGTGATTGACGAATCATTGACTTATCCTTATTCTGAAAACATATGATATTTCTCTCTCTTTCTCTAGTTCCAAAATTTTAGGAGTTTTGTCTTATGAATCAGTTCAAGTTATACTTCTTGATTTTCATCATCGTTGTAAGTTAATCTTCTCAATTATGAATTCAATTTGTGTTCTTGTTTTTTTTCATCATGAGTAGCTAAACTCCATTAACCTAAATTATGAGATCTAGGGTTAGGTTATGATGAGGTGCTATATACTCAAGATTCAATAGGTGTTGGGATTTCTTGATAATTATGAGAATTTAATTAATGTCTGTTGGTTGCAAATAGTAGGCATACCTTCTTTGATTTGCTTGAGAAAGAAATCATATACAGTAGGAAGTGAATTATCAATAGGGACTCAAAAATATTTCCTTTAATAATCAGCGCTGTAACAAGGTTGGTTAACCTGAGGTAAAATCTGGGCAGTGAATAGCGATTCCCTAAGTCCGAGAGTGTAATTTGAGTTCACATCATATTCCCTATGGGATTCTACCCCAACCTAGTTGGATTTTATATTGACAACGATTGCTTATACCCATTCAAGAGTATAATTTGAGCATTATAAAAAATGGCGCCGTTGCCGGGGAATACGATTGTAAACTTAAAGTCTGTGTGTGCTAATTGACTGTTAGTTAGGTTTCCTAGATTTATGTTTATTTGTTGGTTTTGTTTATTGCAGGTTCATTGTTGTTTATGCCAAAAACAAGAAGTTCTGGAGAACCGTTACTACCAAATAATCCATTACCTCAGCTAATCGGGAGAATGGCTAAACTACAAGAGGTGAAAAGATTAGCCTCTTTGGCTAGGGCTCAGGTGAACGTACAAAACCAGGGTCAACAAGTACGTTATCCGAACCATGATGATGAAAACTTGGGTGATAAGGAATTTTTGAATCCTTAAAATCCAAGGTGAGCTGATCTAATTGCTGCACCAGTGCAACAAAATTTCAACAGAAATCGCCCAGTCAGAGGAAGGTATGGTCAACAGCCTGTTTAGTACAAGGTTGATGACGATGATGAGGAAATGGATAGAGCAGGTGAAATGGGTGCTATCATTACTCCATCGTTGTCACTTAGTGCAAAATTTAGCTTAACAAGTACCAGGATCCAACTCCTGTATCTGAAGGGGTTGTTTGTAGGCCTGCTCGATGATGATTCGAGCATGCACTTGGTGAACTTTATCACTATTTGCAAATCTTTTGATAATTTGGGAGTGAGCCAGAATGCGATTCGGTTAAGATTGTTCCCATTTTCTCTGTCTGGGGAGGCAACAATATGGTTAAACAAGCTAGAACCCAATTCTATAACCAAATGGAGATAGTTGAAAGAGGCATTCCTAGAACAGTTCTTTCCACCCTCCAGGAGGGTACAGTTGAGGGATGAAATCTATAACTTCAGGCAGCTCCCGACTGAAGCATTACATAAAACCTGGGAGAGATTTAAGAAGAAGATGGCACAGTGTCCGAACCACAACATGACGGACTTGCACTTGATGGATACATTGTATATAGCTACCAACTCGGGGGTAGCTACTAGGAAAAGTGAATTTTCTACCCTGAGTCAGTTGGTTAGTTCACACTCTACTTCTATGAAGCAGTTGGAGCAGTAGATGAGCCAACTTTCCACCACCCTGAACTAGAGAAAAAGTGGTACTTTACCTAGGGATACAGTTCAAAATCCACGGAATAATGGCTTATGTATGGCGATTACCACTAGGAGTGGTAAGATCTTACCTGGCCCTTCTGTGAGAAAATTTATGGATAGTGAGGTGGTTGTTGATGAATCTAAAAAAAACAATCCAGTGGAATCTGAGAAACTGGATAGTTATATTGATGCTTTGGAGAAAGAAAAAGAGAATTAAGAGTAAGTGGTGTTGAAAACTATCCCAATACCACCACCTCTCTTTCCTTAATGGTTGAAGAAAAAGGTTGATTATGGAAAATTCAGTAGATTCTTGGTAATGATTAAGCAATTGGCAATCAATGTGCCTTTGGTTGAGGCACTTAAGCAAATGCCAGGCTACGCGAAGTTCATAAAAGACCTTGTAACCAAGAAACGTAATGTTAGCCATGAGTGGAGGATAATATTCTCCATTGTGGCACTATCTTTACAAGGTTTTTAGTGCAGAAAAAGGCAGATCCGAGAGAATTTACCATCCCGTGCACTATTGGTTCCCTAAAGTTCACAAAAGCACTATGCTATCTGGGAGCCAGTATACATTTAATGCCACTGGTTGTGTACAATAAGTTGGGTTTGACGGATCCTACCCCAACAAATATGCGGTTGGTAATGGCAGACAGATCTGTGAAGCAGCCTGTGGGCATACTGCATGATGTTTTGGTAAAGGTAGTCAATTTTGTTTTGCCTACTGATTTTGTGGTCCTCAATTGTGAGGTGGATTTTGAAGTGCCCATCATCTTGGGTAGGCCATTACTTGCAACTGGGAGAGTGCTAGTAGATATGGAATTGAACGAGCTAAAGTCTAGGTTTGATGACAAAGAGGCACATTTCAAACTACACTCATCCATGACTCAGCAAAAAGATAGTGTCTTCTCAATCGTTGACATCTTCTATGATGATGGTAAAGGGGTATCAACAGGTTGTCTTGGCGAAGTCTGAGTAGTCAAGATAACCAAGTCGTGCCGCGACAGTAAATCAGGTGATATTAGGAGGCAACCCAAAGTTTTATGTTTAAGCAAGTGTTTTTACTTTTATAATTAGGATTTAGTATAGAAAAGGTAAAAAAATAATGAGGAGGCTAGCTGAAAGGTCATGACGACATTCATGATAAGCCGTCACAACTGTGATAAACTATCATAATTACCATCAGATAGGTCAAACTTGAGGCATTCTCTGCTTAAGGGTGAAGACGTTCGTCATAGGCTATCACACTTGTGATAATCCGTCACAAATCATTGTCATCCCAAAGTCATAAAAGTTGAATTCTGGGCCTAAGTTAAATCAAATCCGACCCGACCCAACAGTAAAACCTTTTCAAATTTCCACTATTTTAATTCTTTTTCTTTAGTTATTTCTTACCTTAGTTAGTTGATCTCCTACTTTTTTCAAAATACTTCCAGAAAACAAGTTTTCTTGTGAGTGTAGGTTTGAAGCTAAGGCCATAAACAAAGTGTTCTCTCTCTTCCATTTTTCATCTGCTTTAATCTACGCAAAAAGCTAAGTCGTCCATCAGGTATACTCTAAATTTAACTCTTCTTTTGTTGTGGTAAGTGATAGATAGATGAAAGCCCAAGTCCCCAAGATGCTTGAACCAAGTTTAACTTGGAAAAGAGCTAAAAATCGCACCTAGGGTTTGCTGTGCAGGCCTAAGGTTTAAAAAAATAGCTCATAAATCGGAATTTAAGTGAATTTTGAGAAATAATGGGGACCAAAAATTGAGTTAAAATCAAAAGTGGGTTCTGATAAGAGCTGACGACATTCATGATAGGCTATCACAATTATGACGTCTTATCAGAAATGTCATCTAAGTCTGATGAGAATAAAGAGGATTCTATTTAGAGCTGATGACATTCGTGATAGGCTATCACAATTGTGATGGATTATCAAGAATGTCATCAAAAGTTGTTAAGATTTTGAAGGTTCTATCTAAGGTTGACGACAATTGTGATAAGCTATAACAGTCGTGATGATTTATCAAGAATTGTCGTCACACCTGGAACCTAAAGCATGAATAAGCCTAAATGATTAATGTGTTTGTGTTTATGCTCTTGAGGACTGACCAATGGTTTTTATAATGGTACAAGAACCTTATAATGGCACCAAAAAGAAAGAGTCCCAAAGCACCAAAGAAAGTGGCCAAAGAAAGTGTATGTCGTAAGCTCATCAACTAGGATTCTGATTACGAGGAGGAGGAACCCTTGCTCAAAAAGCAAAAGAAGAAGAAAAGTTTGAAGAAATTTTCACCACCTCAACCAATTGAAGTGGAGAATAGTGATGACACTAAAAAAACAATAGTTTCTGAGCAAGAGGCATCCGAACATAAGAAGCATGAGTCTGAACATGGTGAATCTAAAGAAGAAGACCAGGAGGTGTCTGAGGAGTCTAAGTCTTAGGGAACAACATCTGGGTCCCCATCCATTGAACAATAAAATTATGAAGAGTCTCAACCTCGAGGAATTCTTATCAAATGTAAGAACCTTGAAGTGTGAGACAATCCTAGATGGAAAATTCCTAAAGCAGAGGTCATCTTCACTGATGGGTATCGCAGAACTGATAGAAGAAGAGCTAAAAGGCCACTTCAGAAAGAAAAACTGATTATCACAAAAGGGTTGAGTAGGTACCCTGAAGTGGAACAGAAGTTGCAAGAGCATGGATTGGGGTGGAACACAAAAGGAGCAGGTTTATTTTGCCCTGCACTGGTTCAGGAGTTCTATGCAAACTACCAGGCTCAGTTGGAAAATATGTACAGGCCAGGTGAAAGAGTAGCGGACCAGCCCCTGTTGGATAGAGTTCAAGTAAGGGATGGGAGGGTTGATGTCTCAATAAAAACCATCAACAGATTCTTGCATGGCCCCGACTTTACTCCTTAGGACACTTCGCCATCAGTATATGCTAAGATTAAGAATTGGGATAAACAATGTCCTTGGTTGGCCAACATCATAGCTGAAGGAGAACCAACATGGGTGACCAACCCAAATAAGAGAATCTATAAGTCCTCTTTGACTCAAGAGGCAAAGTTTTGGTGGGGTGTAGTGCATATCTGGCTGATGCACATTGATGGCGATAATATTCTGGGTGACGATCGAGATATTTTAGTAGCAAGCATGGTGCATCATCTTTCCTTAAACTTTGGGGAAATTATTTTTGATGAGATGAAGATTAGGATGTCGAGAACCAACACTGCTTATCCTTTTCCTTATCTTATCATAGAGTTGTGCCGAGCTGCTAATGTGCCAAAGATTGCAGGAGTTGATAATGATGTTCCTGCCCAGAAGACTCACAACCCCATATGGTTTGATGAGAATCAGGCAGGATTGAGACTTGATAGAGGTGCAGAGGTAGCAGCGGACCCCCCAGTTATAGATGCAGGAGCAGCACCTCATGTGGAAGTGCAAGATTCAGAGACTGTGCAACCAACTTCTTCAGCACAGGCAGGGTTAGTGCCTGAGGGGGATCCAAATCCCTCAGTTCCTACAGAAGCAGTAGGGTTTGTATTTCATCCGGTTGATATCAGAAAAGTGGCTAAGAAAGACAAGTAGTGTGAGGCACAACTACATGCTTTTGCCAAATAGTTTGCTGCTGCAGTGGATAAGAGAATCAAGGTTGACCTTAAGCCTTTTGTGACATTAAATGAGTGGGTTAGATTTGGAGAACTGATTAAATGTACGAGAAAAATAAATGTCAGGGGTTAGTCTTGCTAAATTCAGAGAGACAAAAAATAAGGTAAAGACAAATGTTGGGGTATTGCAGCAGCACTAGTTTATAATGCCAACAGGTCTAGCCATGCATGAATTTGAGGAAGAAATACCAATACTTGACCTCACTGAAGATTCCCCAAAGAAAAAGAAGAAAAAGGGGGAAAAGAAGGGCAAAGATAAGAGAGAAGAGCCAGACAGTGAGGAAGAAAGAAGAGTGAAAAAGAAGGCAAAAAAGAAGGCCAAAAAGAAGGAGTTGAAGAGAGCAAGAATGGAGTCCCTGGCTGATAATGAGAAATGAGAGGCAGCCATCCGAGCTAGGGCTACAGGTGCCTCATCTATCAGGGATCCAACCACTAAAAAGTTGGATGCTCCTGAGGGGGAGAAGATAGCAGATGATGTAGCAGCAGGGTTGGGACCCATAAGCCTCATGCTTGATTTTCTTTAGGTATACCCTAACACTTAGTGCAGTTTATTTTTTATTTTAAGTTTAGGGTGTAGGGTAGGTTATTGTAGCTTATTTTTTCGATAATTAGGAGTAGTACAAGTACTTGAGCCAGTTAGCTTATTTTGTGATTTTTGCATACCTCTTCATTGGTATAATATGTTGTAAATTATGTGCATTGCATCCATTTATGACCACTGTGCATCTTTTTGTGGAGTTAGTATGGCAACTGAATAACCTTTGTTAAACAAGTGCATAAACCGGATAAGTAGTGATATGCAAGATACTTGTGTGCCATGTTTGTGTAAGGTCTTACTTAGTTTCCGTTGTGTGTCAAAGCTAGAACTTGCCCGGTTAGTCTTTCCATGGTCATAGGATAGGAGTTAGGAAAGAATCATAGGTCGTTTTTGTTGAGTAGTCCATTTTTACCTAAATGACCTTCCCAATGTGAATAATATCCCTTGATCCCTTTTTGAGCCTAATTAGCCTATTCTTTCTACGATGCCTCTCACCTTCCCGTTTACATCACAATGAACTTGTTTTGGCCCTAGTCCTCTTTGGACACTGTGCACCTTGACTTAGGAAAACAGCCTAAATTGAGGGTGGCTATCATAGGGGTACGTGATGCAAAGTGAATATGAAGAGAGGAAGAATAAGAGAAATTAATAAAAAGTTGGGTGTGGGGAAAAAGGAATAAGAAAAGAGAAAGCTTTGTAAGAGATAGTCAGATAATTGAAAAGGCTGCATCCATCTTGAGCATGTGTGATCAATAAAACAGAGGAAGAAAAGATGGTTGAGAGTTGAAACCCCGAGAGTTTAGTGTAGTGTCAAGGAGGCATAGTCACTCTAAAATTCCTATGAATATCATACTATCCCCTAGCCTACGTTACAAGCTTAAGAAAAGCCCTATAGTGATCCTAACTGACCCATCTGAAGACTTGGATACTGACTATAAGGGAAAGCCTATGGCATTTGACACATAATGTTTGGAACTTCATTTTGAGAGTGAGTCTTGTGTTTATCCATATATTTATATATGTGAATTCTGATATGAGTGAAAAAGGGATTTTTTTGTTGTGAGGGCACACTAAGTATGTTGCTAATCACTGACTTGTTCAGATAGTGTGATTTGGGTATGATCTTGGTTGTTATTACTGAATTTTTGCCATATCTTGATCCTTGTGAGTTTCATGGTTGTTTTCAATGATAAACACAGTTGCTCTTAATTTGACTGACCTTGGAGATGGTGAATGTATTCTGAACTGATATGAGTAGTTAGCTGCCAAATTATACTTTGTATACTCTTAGTTATGTTATGGTTGCTTGAGGACAAGAAATTGTTTAAGTAGAGGATATTGATTTGTGAGCCTATGCTAACACATTTAAAGCTTTTAACTCTAAATAATAGCAAGGTGTTGAGCAACTTTAGTTTTTTTTGATTAGTTTACTTTGATTTTGCAGTAAATGTAGAGATGAAGAGGAACCACCAATAAAGGAAGAAAAAGCCTAAAATCTGAAGCAAATAAAGGACTAAGTGTGGCTGACAACATTCATGATAAGTTGTCAGCCTGGTGATAAGTTATCAAGGCCGTCATCATCCTTAAACAGAAGATGGAAGTTGAAGACAGTTTTGTGATGACATCCATGATACATCATCAGATTCCTGATGGGCCGTCATCATCGTCATCAGCCTTAGGCAGGAAGAGCCAAAAAGTTTAGAGGAGCTGACGACATCCATGATAAACCGTCATACCCCTGATAAGCCATCACGGACGTCGTCATCTATTCCGAGGAAAAGCTGTAACTTTGATTTTATTTCCTTAATTAGGTTAAACTATTTAAAGCCTTGTTTTAGGGTTTTCTGGGACATAATTGACTTGTGATTGACGAGTCATTGACTTATCCTTATTTTGAAAACATACGATATTTCTCTATTTCTAGTTCCAAAATTTTGGGAGTTTTGTCTTGTTAATCAGTTCAAGTTATACTTCTTGATTTTTATCATCGTTGTAAGTTAATCTTCTCAATTATGAATTCAATTTGTGTACTTGTTTCTTGCATGATGAGTAGCTAAACTCCATTAACCTAAATTATGGGATCTAGGGTTAGGTTATGATGAGATGCTAAATACTCAAGATTCAATAGGTGTTAGGATTTCTTAATAATTCTGAGAATTTAGTTAATGTCTGTTGGTTGTAAACAGTAGGCATACCTACTTTGATTTGCTTGAGAAAAAATCATATACAGTAGGAAGTGAATTATCAACAGGGACTCGGAAATACTTTGTTTAATAATCAGCGCTGTAACAAGATTGGTTAACCTGAGGTAAAATCTGGGCAGTGAATAGCGATTTCCTAAGTTCAAGAGGATTAGAAAATTAGATGATTAAATAGGTCGAGAGACAGTTGACAATATCATCGATAAAGATAGCTTCTTATCCTAATCACCGTGAGAATCTAGAGTCACCTTTAGCATCTGTCATGTATCGTAAGACCTAGTGCACATAATTCTGGTTATTTCATAAAATTTTGATTACAAACATCGAAATGAAAGTGACAAACAATTATTTGTGAAACTTAAACACCCCCATTTCAGGAAATGTTAAACTATCAGTGAATTAAATCACAAATGACTTGAGTTCACACCATATTCCCTATGGGATTCGACCCTAACCTAGTTGGGTTTTGTATTGATAACGATCGCTTACACCCATTCAAGAGTGTAATTTGAGCGTTATCACTTGTCCTTTTTCCAATTTTGAAATTCAGATATTGTACTACATTGTATAATTTCCCCGACCTTATCTTCCACCTCACCTTATCTTCAATTTTAAAATTCCAAAAAAAACCTAAACACTTTCTCCTATATTGATGGATTAATAGAATTGGATCGACATCCCTTTCTATAAATACCACTTGCCTTTGATTGAGTTTGCATACAACAACAGCTATCATTCCAGTATTTAGATGGCTCCTTTCGAAGCTCTCTATAGTAGGAGATGCAGATCTCCGGTTGGTTGGTTCAAGGTTAGTGAGGCCTCAGTCATAGGGCCTTACTTAGTATTCGATGCACTAGAGAAAGTCTAGTTGATCAGATAAAGACTCCGAGCTGCTTAGAACCGACAAAATTCTTATGCAGATGTGCATAGAAAGTATCTCGAGTTCAAGATTGGTGATCATGTTTATCTCAAGATCTCTCTTATGAAGGGAGTGTAGAGATTCGGCAATAAGGGAAAGCTAGTACCCGATATGTTGTCTCTTCAAGATTCTCAGTTACTTTGGCAAAGTAGCTTATGAGCTCGAGTTGCCTTCAGATATAGCCTCAGTTCATACAGTCTTTTATGTTTCTTTGCTCAACAAGTGCATAGGTGATCTATCAGTTGTAGTCCCTATTCAGAGCATTGATGTTCAGGACAACCTCTCTTATGAAGAGATTCCAATCAAAATTCTTGACTATCAAAATCATAGACTGAGGAACAAAGAAGTCCCTCGAGTCAAAGTTCTTTAACGGAATCAATCTGTTGAGGGAGCTAGTTGGGAAGTAGAGGCAGACATGCGTACCAAGTATCCTCACCTCTTCTCTGCTAATTCAGACTCAGCTAAAGGTAATAGTTCTCCTTAAGATTATTTAGTATCATATTTAGAATTCCATTATAAAATTGGTACTAAGTACCATTGCATATTCAGTCATGCATATATGTATCAGTTCAGTCATCTAATTATGTATCAGATATGCATTCTCATTGTCAAGACATTCAGTCATGCATTCATGAATCAGTTACGTATGCATCGGATATCCATGTTCAGTATGTTATAGTTAGCTTATCAGTTATGTCAGTCATGAAATCATGTTCTAGAGTACCTGTTCTGTACGTACGTAAGTCGTCTTTCTCCCCTTTCATCCAGTCTCATTCGAGGATGAATATTCCTAAGGGGGAGATATTGTATGACCCTGTAAAAGTATAAGTAAAAATTCATCTCCTTAAGCTCTTCAAAAGCTCTAACACTTAGAATATTTTAGCTAAGTGTTCAACACTTTGTCTCATTTTAAGCCTCAAAACTTTGGGAATTTATTTTGTAACCTTCCCGACCTTTGATTTTCGGCACCTTACTATAGCTTTTTCCACAAAGGCTACACCAAGCCTTGGCTAGATCCTTTTCCACTAAGGCTACACACATGGCGACACCTTCTTATAGTCTTTAGCTACTGGTTCGAAATTTGAATATGCCTTTAATGGATTCTAAAAATTTTGAAACTCACCCGAAATGTAATATTGACTTGCCCCACCGCAACGCAACTTGAAAATTGAAAATATAGATGTTGGGAAGGTTGTTAAATAAATCTCCAAAGTTTGAAGGCTTAAAATGAGACTAATTCTTGAATACTTAGATAAAATATTCAAAGTGTTAGAGATTTTGAAGAGTTTAAGGAGCTTAACGAGTTGATTTTAGACACAAGATTTTGTGGGGTCTTAAACCTTATTTACAACACTATCATTCACCCCTAAAACAAACTTACTCATCTTGGCCCTGCTGTCTGCAATCACATGAGGAGCGTATCTGGCTAATTGAGAAAATTTAAGAGAATACTCTTTCACCGTCATGTTGCCCGGCTTGAGGTTAATAAATTCCAACACCTTAGCTTCTCTAAGCTATAATAGAAAGAATCTATCCAGAATAGCAAAGGCAAACTCCTCCCATTTTATGGGCCCTGCATCAACTGCCCTCTCTGGCTTCCACTGCTTGAACCAAGTATGAGCCACATCCTGTAACTGATATACAGCTAGCTCAACACTCTCAACAGTAGTCACCCCCATAATGTCTGTAACCTTCTGTAAGACCCCATAAAATCCTAAGTCTAGAATTCAGCTCTTTAAGCTTTTCAAGCTCCAAGACTTAGAAAAATTTCTGCAAGTGCTCAACACTTAGTCTCATTTTAGACCACCAAACTTTGGGGATGTATTTGGAGACCTTCACGACCTTCGTTTTTGTATTTTCAAGTTATGTTACGATAGGGAAAGGTCTTAGTATATCCCAGGTAAGTTTCAGAATTTTTTGGATAGTGTAAGGGCGTGTTTGGGTTTCAAAAATAGTAGATCAAGGCGATAAGCCTGCGGTGCCCCAGCTAGAGCACCGCTATAGGGAAAGCGTTGCCTAGTGGATCACGGTCTATAAGGTAGGCGCCGCTTGATGGATAATGCGTTATAAGGCAGGCATCGCTCCCTGGATCGCCCCAAGCCAATTTTTGCAGTCCAGTTTCGTGTCCTTGAGGGCATTTTGGTCAATTTTCACTCATATATAAGTCCCAAACACGGGATTGAGCCCCCAAATTAGCTAATTACATTAATTTTTATCAAAATTCACTCAAGAAACATCAAGAACAAGTCTAGGGTTCAATTGGGGGTTTCAAGTTTCAAGCAAGTTCCACCGTAAATTCCATGAATTCTTAATCTAAGGTATGCGTAGTGTTCATCCACGGATTACTTTCATCTGTGGAGTTCAAGAATCAATCCTTAACTATTAAATTATGATTGTTTCATGTTGATATGATTTTATACATGTTGGTGGTTGTTATTTGGGTTGTAAAGTAGTATTTTGATGTATTTTCATGGAGATTATGATCATGTTAGTTGGAACCCATGAATTTGAGTGGTTTAATATGGTGAAACTTATGAATATACCTATGCCTTAAAGAGTGCATGCAAGGTGTTTGATAAAATGCTTAGGATGCTAGAAATTCATGTTTCCATGGTTCCAAAGTATCTAAATGACAAGTCAATGTTAGCTATTATAATTCAATATGAATTTCCATGCTAGTGTAGTATTGCTATTATTGTGGTATGAAGCATTCATGATAATGGAGTTATACAATATGTACATGATTTATATATATCCATGCACTCCTTAACATACACAAGATGTTGAAAAACTACATGTGATATACTATCCCCTACTTATGATGTTATTAAGTGTGAACTCCAATCTTATGATCAAGTTAGTCATGTGTGTCAGTTTCCTTCTATTGAGTCCTAGGGGTACTCGTACCCAAAAGATATAGCTGTGTGCCTAGAGCCATGTCATGTTTCACGAAACCCGAAATCAAGCCATGATTTAGTAGAAATCAGTCAGTCATGTGACTTAGGAAACCTCATGATCTCAGTCAGTTATCAGATATCTATAGTATTCCGTCAGTCACTAAAATATAGTAAACTCAGTCCATGTCTATTCAGTTAATCATGTTCAGTCTCTTCAGGTGGGAGTAGGAGTTAGCACCGAGTGAACCCAAGGATGGGAACACACAATGTCAGATAAGGGTATGATTCTTAGCAGTCATCCTTGCATTACAGAACTATGTAGCTAGCATAGGTTGAGACATCAACACTGTTAGATGAGGGTTGATGAGGTGTTTTAGCACTGTTAGATGAGGGTTCCACCATTCTCTTTTGGGGACACTGTCAGATGAGGGTCACCCACAGTTGTCTTTACCAGTGGCATGGTATTGACACCCTTTCAGTCAGGGTAGAGATTGGACCCCTGCGTAACTATTATAGCATACATGGGGCATGTTGGTTAAACAACTACCTCCCATAGTTTCAGTCTCAGTCTCAATAAAAGAACTTAGATAGTTCTTCAGATTTCAATATACCAGGACTGTCAAATACAGTCAGATTCAGTTACAGTACTCAGATAGTTCCATTAGATTCAGGACTATCAGACACAATTGCCCATGTTATCAGAACTATAGTATCAGTCATGTTAGTTATCAGTAAACTATGTATTAGCATACAGATCAAGATATCACGTAATCATGATTCCAGTTACTATATACATGTTTGAACTCTTACATTTATATCAGTCAGTCAGCTAGCCTAGTTCATGTATGTAAACCCTTTTGCATTTAACCTACCCCACTCGTATACTCAGTACTCCCTGTTGTACTGACGCATTTGTGCTATGGTGCTTTATTTTTATGTTACATCATAGGTTTAGAGACACGAGCCCTGGCTCAACAGTAGCAATCTAGTCCCAGAGTTGCAGTAAGTTCTCATCTATTCAAGGATGATATTATTTTATTTCATTTATTATTTCAGTTCAGTTTTGCTAGATGGAGTTAGTTGGAGACATGTTCCTTTAACTCCTTATTTCAGATAGTACTTAGAGGCTTTTAGATTTAGTTCAGATTTGATTCAGTTTTCAGTTGTTTTGGGTATTCGCTACCCCACATGGATGTTACTATTTGTCAAACATTTTATTCAGTTAAACCTTATGGACTATTGTTCATGTTTTCTACATTATTATGTTATATATTGTAGTATATAGGTACAGATAGCATTCATGGGTTAGCTTGTGGTCCCTCGGGATCATGGACACCGTGTAGCATTTCGATTCAGAAAATTGGGGTGTTACAAACTTAGTATCTGAGCCTAAGATTCAATAAAGTCCTAGGAAGTCTGAAAGTCACATCTAGTAGAGTCTTGTACATAGGTGTGTTGCATGCCACATTTATGTGTAAAAGGCTATAAGATATTTGAGGAACAGTTTCCCTTCTTTCAGTATTCATGTCGTGTTAGTGAGCATAATCTCAAGTTGAACTCTCAGTCTAATCCATTCCTCTCTTATTTCAGAATATGCCTCCAAAGAGAAGAAACCAGCCAACTCCTCAGCCCAAAGATCCTTTAAGAGAATATGTTTCTCATGCAGAGTTCAGGGCCGTATTCACCACACTTGCTCAGTCTGTGGATGCGTAAAATGAATGGCCACCAGTTATTTTGGCCAATCCAGTGGCCAACTCAACCGCTGCTAGGATTAAGGACTTCACTCGAATGAACCCTCTATCTTTCTTTGAGTCTAAGTCTGATGAAGACCCTGAGGAGTTTATTGACCAAGTTCAGAAGGTCATAGACATCATGAGAGTTACTTCTGTTGAGAGTGCTGAGTTAGTCACATACCAGTTGCAAGATGTAGCTCATACTTGGTACAAACAGTGGAAGTCTCAGAGGTTAGAAGATGCAGGTCCTGTTGAGTGAGAGGAATTTGTTATGTCTTTCTTAGACAGATTCTTTCCCTAAGAGCTGAGGGAGGCTAAAGTTCTTGAGTTCATCAACCTCAAATAGGAAAATATGATGGTTAAGAAGTATTCTCTCAGATTTACTCAGTTATCCAGATATTCCCCTCATGTGTTGCAGACAACAGGGCTAAGATGAGCAAGTTTGTGTTAGGGGTGAATGATAGCGTGGTAAATAAATGTAGGTCTGTGATGCTAAACAATGATATGAATTTAGCCATTCTTATTACCCATGCTCCAAAAATAGAGGAGTAAAAGATTAGGTCTAGGGAGAGGCAGAACAAGAGAGCAAGATCAGGCAGTTTTAGTTTTACTCAACCCAAATCAGAGGGAGGAAACCGTTTGTAGTTTCTTCCTAAGTCGTCAGCTCCAGTTCATTCTTCAGCCAGTGTTCCAGCTTCTTCCTCCGCCAGTGCCCCAATATTGAAATTTAGAGATAGTAACAGAGATATAGAACTAGGCTCTAAGTCTTAGGGCAGTGTCAACAGTGCTCGAACCAATCCCCTTTGCCAGGCTTATGGTAAGAACTACAAGGGTGTTTTCAGATCTGATAGTGATGTCTATTTTGGTTGTCACAAACCAGGCCACAGATTTAGAGTTTGTCCTCAGTCCGGTTATCAGGGTTAGAAAAGCCATTTCACATCTCAGTACAGTTGCCCAAACCAGCAAAGTGCCACTTTTAGTTCTACTAGTGGGCAACGCAAAAACAGACTCTATGCTCTTCAGAACCAACAAGTTCAGGAAAATTCTCCTGATGTTATTACTGGTATGTTAAAGATTTTCCATGTTCATGCTTATGCTTTGCTAGACCCAGGTGCATCCTTGCCTTTTGTTACTCCTTACATAGCAGGCGATTTTGAAATCAATCCCAAAATTTTAGCAGAGCCCTTTTTAGTCTCTACCCTAGTGGGTAAAACTATCATAGCTTAGTAGGTATACAGGAACAAACCAGTTATGATTTTTTAGAAATCCATGTCAGTAGATTTAGTCAAGTTAGAGATGACTGATTTTGATGTTATTCTCGGCAAGGATTGGCTTTATTACTGCTATGCCATAGCTGACTGCAAAAACAGGATAGTTCTATTTCATTTCTCAAATGAGCCCATCCTAGAGTGGAAAGGTAGTACTTCATCTTTTAGGGGTCAGCTTGTTTCCTACTTTCGAGCAAGGAAAATGATTTCTAAAGGGTGTGTGTATCATCTCGTGCATGTTAAAGATTCTAGTTCCGAATCTCCTAGTTTTGAATTAGTCCCTGTGGTTAATGAATATTCAGATGTCTTTCCTAAAGATCTTCCAGGCATTTCTCCTGAAAGGGAAATAGACTTTGGTATATACCTTCTCCTAGATACTTAGCCTATCTGCCATACAGAATGGAACCAATAAAACTTAAGGAAATAAAAGATCAGTTGAAGGAACTCTCAAATAAGGAATTTATTAGGCCCAGTGTATCCTCATGGGGTGCACCAGTCTTAATCATACGCAAGAAAGATGGTTCTCTCAGGATGTGTATAGATTACCGTTAGCTCAATAAAGTTATGGTCAAGAACAAGTATCCACTTCCTAGAATAGATGACTTGTTTGAACAACTTTAGGGTGCCAGTTATTTCTCCAAGATAGACCTCATATCAAGCTATCATCAGCTTTGAGTTAGAGAATGTGACATCCCGAAGATAGCTTTCCGTACTTGGTTTGGTCACTTTGAATTTCTAGTCATGTCCTTTGGTCTTACCAATTCCCCTGTAGCTTTCATGGACTTGATGGACCAGGTGTTTAAGCAGTACTTGACATGTTCATCATAGTCTTCATAGATGATATTCTGGTCTATTCTCGCACAGAGCATGATTATTCAGACCATCTCAAAATTTTTCTTTAGACCCTCAGAGATCATCAATTGTTTGCTAAGTTCAGTAAGTGCAAATTTTAGATAAGATTAGTTGCATTCCTTGGCCATATTATTTTCGGTGATGGCATTATAGTAGATCCTCAGAAGGCCGAAGCGGTAAGAAACTAGCCTCGCCTTGTCTCTCCACAAGATATTAGGAGTTTCTTGGATTTGGCTAGCTATTACAGATGGTTTGTCAAGGGATTTTCTTCTATTGCATCTCCTATATGTAGATTGACTTAGAGAAAAGGTCAAGTTTCAGTGGTCAGATTTTTGTGAGAAGAGTTTTTAGGAGTTGAAGACTCGACTCACCTCAGCTCCAGTTCTAGCTCTTCCAGATGGCTCATATGGGTTCATAGTATATTGTGATGCATCCAGAGTAGGTTTAGGTTGTGTCCTCATGCAGGATGGTAAGGTAATAGCCTACTCCTCCAGACAGTTAAAGCCCCATGAGAAGAATTATCCTCCTCATGATCTTGAGTTAGTAGCCATAGTATTTACCTTAAGGATTTAGAGGCATTATCTGTACGAAGTTTATGTAGATGTCTTCACAAATCATAAAAGTCTCCAGTATGTATTTTCTCAGAAAAATCTCAATCTTCATCAGAGAAGGTGGTTAGAGCTTTTGAAAGATTATGAGATGAGTGTAGTTTACCATTCGAGCAAGGCCAACATTGTAGTTGATGCTCTCAGTAGAGGATAGAAAGAAGAAGATAGCTTAGGAAATCCATCAGCTTTCCAGACTAGGCATTCGCTTAGTTGACTCTTTAGAGGGTGGTGTATGTGTTCAGAGTAGTTTAGAGTCATCTCTAGTTTCTGAGGTGAAATAAAAGCAAGACAGAGATCCTAGCCTTGTCAAGCTTAAAGAGTCATCTTAGAATAAAAAAGTAGAGGTTTTCTCCCAAAGAGGAGATGGTGTTCTTTGTTGTTAGGGTCGTCTGTGTGTTCCAGATGTAGATGACTTAAGGTAGTGAATTCTTGCAGAAGCGTATGGTACGCGATACTCTATTCATCCAAGGGCTACTAAGATGTACCGTGACTTGTGGGAGATCTATTAATGGAGTGGGATGAAGAGAAATGTTGCAGAGTTTGTGGGTTAGTGCTCTACATATTAGCAGGTTAAGATAAAGCATCAGAAACCTAGTGGTCCCATATAGGAGTTCACCATTCCTACTTAGAAGTGGAAAGAAGTGAACATGGATTTTGTGATGGGTTTGCCTTGAATCGTCATCAGCATAATTTAGTTTGGGTCAGCATAGTTCGTACCTCTTAGTCAGCTGAGGATTACGCCAAACTCTATATCAGGGAGTTGGTCAGATTACACGGTGTTTCATTGTCTATCATCTCAGACAGAGGTACCCAGTTCACCTCTCATTTCTGGAAAGCATTCCAAAAGGGTTTTGGAACCTAAGTCCTTCTTAGTATAGCCTTTCTTCCTCAGATAGATAGTCAAGCAGAAAGGACCATTCAGACTCTTAAAGATATACTAAGGGCGTGTGCAGTTGATTTCAAGGGAAGTTAGGATGACCACTTACCTTTGATTAAGTTTTCATACAATAATAGCTACCATTCCAGTATTCAGATGGCTCCATTCGAAGCTCTCTATGGTAGGAGGTGTAAATCTCCAATTGATTGGTTCGAAGTTAGTGAGGCCTTAGTCATAGGTCCTAACTTGGTATTCGATGCCTTAGAGAAAGTTTAGTTGATCAGAGAGAAACTTCGGACAGCTCAGAGCTGACAGAAGTCTTATACAGATGTTCGTAGAAAGGATCTCGAGTTCGAGGTCAATGCTATGTCTATCTCAAGATCTCTCCTATGAAAGGAGTGAAGAGGTTCGGCAAAAAGGGGAAAGTCAGTCCCCAATATATCGGTCCCTTCAGGATTCTCAGTTATTTTGGCTAGGTAGCTTATGAGCTCGAATTACTTTCAGATTTAGCCTCAGTTCATCCATTCTTCCATGTCTCTTTGCTTAAGAAGTACATAGGTGACCCAGTAGTTGTAGTCCCTATTCAGAGCATTGACGTATAGAACAACCTCTCTTATGAAGAAATTCCAGTCAAAATCTTAGACTATTAGACCCGTCAATTGAGGAACAAAAAAGTCCCTCTAGTCAAAGTTCTTTGGCGAAATTAGTCCGCTGAGGGAGCTACTTAGGAAGTAGAAGTAGATATGCGTACCAAGTATCCTCACCTCTTCTCCATCAATTCATATCAAGCTCAAGGTAATAGTTCTCCTTAAGTTTATTCATTTTCATGTTCATGTTCCCATCATAAACTTGGTATATATTACCATTGCATACTCAGTCATGCATTCATGTATCGGTTCAGTTATAAAAATCATGCATCAGTTACGCATTATCATCTTAAGAAACTCAGTTTATCAGAACATTCAGTTATGCATTCATGTATTAGTTATCCATGCATCCGTTATGCATGAGCTCAGTATATTTAGCATGTCAGTCATGAAGTCATGTCTCAGTCATTCATGTTCAGTTCATGTTCATCTTGTCTTTTATCCCCTCTCAGTTGATTCTCATTCGAGGGCAAATGTTCCAAAGGGGAGATATTGTAAGACCCCGTAAAATTCTAAGTCTAGAATTTAGAACTTTTAGCTTCTCAAGCTCCAAGACTTAGAATTTTTTTTGCAAGTGTTCAAAACTTAGTCTCAGATTAGACCTCCCAAATTCAGGGATTTATTTGGTGACCTTCCCAACCTTTATTTTTGGATTTTTAAGTTGCGTTGAGATGGGGCAAGGTCTTAGTACATCTCGAGTAAGTTTCAGAATTTTTTGGATAGTGTAAGGATGTGTTTGGGTTTCCAAAATAGTAGCTTGGGGTGATAAGCCCGCGTCGCCCCAGCTAGAGCACTGCTATAGGGTAGGAGGTGCCGCCTGGTAGATCGCGGGCTATAAGACAGGTGCCGTCCAGTGGATAGCATGCTATACTACAGGCTCCGCCCCCTGGATCACCCCAGGCTAATTTCTGCAGTCCAGCTTCATGTCCTTGAGGGCATTTTGGTCAATTTTCATCTATATATGTCCCAAACATGGGATTGAGGCCCCAAATCAGCTAATTACATTACTTTTCATCAAAATTCACTCAATAAACATCAAGAACAAGTCTAGGGTTCAATTGGGGTTTCAAGTTTCAAGCAAGTTCCACCAAAAATTCCATGAATTCTTAATCTAAGGTATGCGTAGTGTTCATCCAAGGATTCCTTTCATCCGTGGAGTTCAAGAATCAATCTTTAAATACTAAATTATGATTGTTTCATGTTGATATGATTTTATACATGGTGGTGGTTGTTATTTGGGTTGTAAAGTAATATTTTGATGTATTTTCATGGAGATTATGATCATGTTAGTTGGAACCCATGAATTTGAGTGGTTTAATATGGTGAAACTTATGAATATACCTGTTCCTTAAAGAGTGCATGCAAGGTGTTTGATAAAATGCTTAGGATGCTAGAAATTCATGTTTCCATGGTTCCAAAGTATCCAAATGACCAGTGAATGTTAACTATTATAATTCAATATGAATTTCCATGCTAGTGTAGTGTTGCTATTGTTGTGGTATGAAGTATTCATGATAATGGAGTTATTTATTTACATATCTCCACGTACTCCATACTATGCACAAGATGTTGAAAAACTAAATGTGATATACTATCCCCTACTTATGATGTTATTCAGTGTGAACTCCAATTTTGTGATCAAGTCAGTCATGTGTGTCAGTTTACTTACATCGAGTCCTGGGGGTATTCGTACTCGAAAGATATAGCTGTGTACCTAGAGCCATGTCATGTTTCACGAAACCTGAAATCAAGCCATGATTCAGCAGAAATTAGTCAGTCATATGACTCAGGAAACCGCATGATCTCAGTCAGTTATCAGATATCAATAGTATTCCGTCAGTCAACGAAATAAAGTAAAATCAGTCCATGTATAGTCAGTTAATCATGTTCAGTCTCTTCTGATGGGAGTAGGAGTTAGCACCGAGTAAACCCAAGGATGGGAACACACACTGTCAGATGAGGGTGTGATTCTTAGCAGTCATCCTTGCATTCCAGAACTATGTAGCTAGCATAGGTTGAGACATCAACACTGTTAGATGAGGGTTGATGAGGTGGCTTAACACTGTCAGATGAGGGCCCCACCATTCTCTTTTGGGATACTGTCAGATGGAGGTCACCCACAGTTATCTTTACCAGTGGTGCAGTATTAACACCCTTCCAGTCGGGGCAGAGATTGGACCCCTGTGCTGCTATTATAGCATACATGGGGCATGTCAGTTAAACAACTACCTCCCATAGTTTCAATCTCAGTTTTAGTAAAAGAACTTAGATAGTTCTTCAAATTTTAGTATACCAGGACTGTCAGATACAGTCAAATTCAGTTACAGTACGGAACTCAGATAGTTCCATTAGATTCAGGACTGTCATACACAGTTGCCTTGTTATCAGAACTACAATATTAGTTATGTTAGTTACCAGTAAACCATGTATTAGCATACAGATCTAGATATCACGTAATCATGATTCCAGTTACTATGTAAGAATGTTTGCACTCTTACGTTCGTATCAGTTAGTCAGTTAGCCTCGTTCATGCATGTAAACCCTTTTCCATTTAGCCTACCCCACTCGTATACTCAGTACTCCTAGTTGTACTGACACATTTGCGCTATGGTGCTTTCTTTTTATGTTACACCATAGGTTTAGAGACATGAGGCCTAGATCAGCAGTAGCATTCCAGTCACAGAGTTGCAGTGAGTCTTCATCCTTTTGAAGATGATATTATTTTATTTTATTTATTATTTTAGTTCAGTTTTGATAGACGGAGTTAGTTGGAGACATGTTCCTTCAACTCCTTATTTCAGACAGTATTTAGACACTTTTAGATTTAGTTTAGATTTGATTTAGTTTTCAATTATTTTGGGTATTTTCTACCCCATATAGATGTTACTATTTGTCGGACATTTTATTCAGTTGAACCTTATGGACTATTATTCATGTTTTGCATATTATTATGTTATATATTATAGTATACAGGTACAGATAACAGTCATGGGTTAGCTTGTGGTCCCTCGAGATCATGGGCACTATGTAGCATTTCAGTTCAAAAAATTAGGGTGTTACACCTTCTGTACCTGATCAAGAAATTTCTGAGGGTCTTCATCTGTCTTAGAGCTAAAGAAGGATAGACAATTCATTTGGGTGAAGTCCCAAATCCTGGCTGTAGCTGAATTGGCCACTAGGTTGGCTGGAATGATAGCTGGTAGTTTATTTCAAGCAACAACTGACTGAGCAAGAGTAGTGAAAAGAGCTCTAAACTCTGCATAAGAAATATGTTTGTCCAAGGGGTCTGCTTGGATAGGCTGAGTTTTTCTCTTAGGAGGCATGTTTTGTAAATAAAGAGAAGAAACAGATTAGACTGAGAGATTAACTTGAGATTATGCTCACTGGCATGACATGAATACTGAAATAAGGGAAACTGTTCCTAAAACATCTTATAGCCTCCTGCATATAGATGTGGAGCGTAATACACCCATGCACAAGACTCTACTAGATGCAGATTACAGACTTCCTAAGATGCTATTGAACCTTAGGCTCTAATACCAAGTTTGTAACGCCCCGAACCTAGTACCCAGAATGCTACACGGTGCCCATAACCCTGAAGGACAACAAGCTAACCCATGACTGATATCTGTACCTGTACACTGCATAATGTACTGAATAAATATGGAAATAAGGACTAAAAGGCCTTAAGGTTCAAAACTGCATCATAACCAATAAAGAAAAGCATAACGTCTTGATTGGGTATGAAATACCCAAAATAACTAAATAAACTATCTAAACATAATAGTCTAGAAAACCTCTAACTGTCTGAATAAGAAGTTGATGGGATATGTCCCAAGCTATCTCCATCTACTGAAATAGACAAAATACTGAGATGAAAAAATAATAATCAGGTCCTCGAAGGATGAGGACTCATTGCTAACTCTGACTGCGGGAAACTAGAATCTTACTGCTGGTCAGGAGCTCGTACTTATGAACCTATAGTATAGAATAAAACACTATAGCGCAAATACGTTAGTACGATTAAATGTACTAGTATACATATGAGGTAGGCTGAATGCAAGGGTGTATGTGCATGAATATAAACCAACTGACTGCATAACATGAACATGAGAATACATGAATAAACATGAAACTGTAACTGAAACCGTAATAACATGATTTCTAAGTCTGAATAATGATAACATGAGATACTGATAGCTGTATAACTAAAATAACTAATATTGAGCAACTGTATCTGACAGTCTAGTTTCTGTTGGAAATAGCTAAGTTTCATACTATTCTGAGTTGACTGTGTCTGATAGTCTTTAGTTCCGTAGAACAATCTGAGTTCTATTACTGAGACTGGGTGACTGTATCTGACAGTCCTGAAATCTATAACTAAAACTGTGGGAAGTAGTCATCTAACCGACATGCTCTAATTAACATATTATAGCTAATTTAGGGTCCAATCTGTAACCTCAATTGGAAGGGTGTCAATACGATACCACTGGTAAAGATAAGTTGCGAGTGACCCTCATCTGGAAAGTACTCTAATAAGAATGGAGGGACCCTCAACTGACAGGTTAAGCCACCTTATCAATCCTCAACTGACAGGTTGATATCTCAACCTATGCTTGCTACGTAGTTCTGGAACGCAAAGATTACTTCTAAGAATCACACCCTCTACTGACAGGTGAGTTCCCATCCTTGGGTTTACTCAGTGCAAAATCCTACTCCCATCTGAATAGACACTAAACATGATTAACAAAACTGAACTAAACTGAATTCATGAAGTTCCGTTGACTGACGAAATACTACTAAGATTTCTAAATTTTTGAGCTTTCCTGAGTCACATGACTGACTGAGTTCTATGGATCATGGCTTGACTGAGGATATCATGAAAACATGACACTGGCTCTAGGCACACAACTATATTTTTCGGGTACAAGTGCCCCCAGGACTCGATGGAAGGAAACAGACATGAGATGACATTATTGAGTACAAGATCAATATCAGCAATTCTTAATAAAATAAGTTGGGGATTTCATGAAGTACATGGTTCACATGGTCTTGTACATAATTTGGAATACATATCAACATATCATAATTTCATCAATTAGTCCCATAGATACTACTTCAAACATACATAATGCACAACAATATTACATATGTCATATTGATACTAAAGGTAAAGCATACACTTGTCATTTGGATCACAATTTAACTATATGACATAATCTATATCCCTTTAGGAATTTTATCAAACACCTTACATGCACAGCTTAAGGAATAGGTTAAATCATCAAATCTCACAAATCATAAACCACCAAATTCATGGATTTCAATTTATATGCTAACGTAGTAGCATAGTTTCACATAAAGATCCCAACTTGGGAATCAAACAACAACCATCACATAAACTTGAACAACCCACAACATAATAACATGATTTACAAATTTAAAATAGGGTTCTTGAGCTTTATGGATGAAAGGAATCAATAAATCAACACAATGCATACCTTAGTTCGTGTTTCTACGAAGATTGACGGAGGAACTTCTTGAATTTGAATCCCCTAATTGGAACCCTAGCTTGTTCTTGAGAGGTTTTTGAGAAAAATAAGTATATTTACTTCAATTGGTGCTAAATCCTGTGTTTGGGAGCTTATATGTGGGTGAAAAATGACAAAAATGCCCCTCAAGACATGGAGTTGGAGTGCAGGAAATTGTCCTAGCGCGATACCCAGGGTGTCGCCCTGCCTAGTATGCTGGACTTAGTAAGGCACCGCCTTGCTACGTCTGCCAGACTTGCACGGCGTTGCCCCGCCTAGAGCGGTGCTGAAACCAGGGTACCGCAGGCCTATCGCCTTTCGTTACTGGTTTGGCATACCAAACATTCCCTTACTCTACTCCAAAAATTCCAAAACTCACCTGGGATGTACTGCGACCTTGCCCCATCGCAACACAACTTGAAAATAAAAAAAATGAAGGTTGGGAAGGTCGTCAAATAAATCTCAAAACTTTGGAGGCTTGAAATGAGACTAAGTCTTAAACACTTAGCTAAATTATTCTAAGTATTGGAGCTTTAGATGAGCTTAAAGAAGCTGATTTTTGACACGTGAATTTGTGGGATCTTACAATTTATGATACCCAATAGGCGGTTGTTCCTTGAAAAATTTATTGCGGATGTGTTCCTTTGAATGACAACCCACCTTTGTTTGATAATTATGAGGATGGATTTCTTGTTTCTTGTAAAGACTTAAGCAATAATCCTTTTGATTTTTATGGTGGTATGTGTCTACTTGAGGGATCTTCCATAAGAGTAGAAAGTGTCCATTTCTTGGAAATCGCTTCTTCTTCTGCTATGTGTGACCTTATTGTTGAGAGTACTTATGGCGATGATGTTGAAACTAGTGGTAAGTACATACATGAAGACATCTTAGTAGAAGTTTACTTGAGTGATTCCTTTCTCTACACTCTACTTGCTTTTAATGATCTGTATGCTAATGTAGAGAGTATACCGTGTAGTTTGGTTGAAGACTACTGTAACACCCCGTATTCAAGTACGTGTATTGGCGTATTCATGTACGTGTATTGGTTTTATTTATATGGATTTAATTATTTTATTTTATTTATATCAGAATTTGCCCGTTGATAGTTCCATGAGAATGTTATTGAATAAGCTTTCCAACGATATAAATATTACCAAAAATGGATAGGTTTCGGATATAATCGAGCACGTTTGAAACTATAAAACGGTGGCCGGGATATTTGGGAATAGTAAATGTGCAGGAAAATTTACTGCACACAAACTAACGAGGCCAACCGAATTTTTGGGTCAACTTTGAACGATCATAACTCCCTTAATATAATGAACTGGGAGAGCTGCGACCTATGAAAAGAAAGATCTTTGAGTTTTATTTCCAATGCAATTGTTTTCATCCAAATCCAACGTCTGAGTAAGGAGTTATACTTGTTTTACTTCTGCCTATCAAAATAAATTTTTAGGGTCAACTTTAAACGACCATAACTCCTTGTACAGGACGAACTGGGTGACCTACTTTATATGAAATGAAATCCCTTTGAATTATCCTTCCAATTATACCAATTTCACCCAAATCTGATATCGGAGCAAAGAGTTATGGTCGATCTACTTTAGCTTATCAAAACAGTCCACCAAAGGACAGATTTGACATTATTTAAATTTTAAAGGCATTTTGGTCATTTCCTATTATATTATGGATGGGAATATGTGTATATATACATGTATATGAGTTCAAAAACTCATTTTTCATCATCAATCATTGAGAAAGAACAAACCCTAGCCAAATTTGACCTTTAAATTACTTTTGATTTAACCGTAGAAATTCCAAAGTAATCTGATAACTGCTTTTGTCTTCTTGAGAGCTTCGAACGACACCTATTATTTGTGCAAACAAGATTTCATAATCAAGAGGTGAATTCTAAGGTATGAATATTGTTTGCCTTTGTTCTTTTCCATATGTATATGTATGATAGAGGATTATATGTATTGGTTGTTATTGAAAGGTGATAAAAATAAGGTTATGGACTATTTTGCATGGTTTGGTTGTATTGAATTGTGGAAGGTAGATATGGTAATTGAGTTATGGAAGGTGGATATGGTGATATACTATTGAATTGATGATTATTTATGTCTATGGCTCAATTTGGTTTAATGGATTGGTTGGAAGGATAAATGAATCCAAACTTGATATTGGAGGATGTTGTATGAATATGCATGGCATGTGATTGTAATTAGAGTATAAGAGGGTTAAAGTGACACCCTTTATGGTGTAATTAAGGCTTACTACTTAACCACTAGTTTGGTGAATTCAAATAATTGAATTGTGATGTTTGGTCGCTAATACTAGATTGCTATATATGTTCATTGTAGATAAGTAATCCAAAAAGATGGAAAGGCCATTTGGGACTAGTATTGAAGGTTGACAGTCAGGTATGTAAAGCATACTCTATACCATATCTTTGGCATGGAAGTGAACAATTGTTCTATTAAGAAAGTTTCCAAAGTTATTCAATAACATGTGATCCATAATGGTTTTGTATGATGTCCTACATTACCAATGAACTTGTTTCCACCCTACAAGATGTCAAAACATTCCAATACTTACTTGTCTTCTAAATCTTACATGTTTATTGCACTAATGAATGTCAGAAGGTATCCGGTTACTCAAACAAGATCCATGTGCTATTAATGACTCCAAAACATTTCATTGATATACCAATAAGTTCCTACTTCATTGTTATGGCATTGATGACTCCAAAACACTTCATTGATGTGCCAATGAGTTCTTACTTCATTGTTATTACATTGATGGTCTATTTATATGTCTCTTATTGATGTATTATTATTTCAAAGTATCAAAAATGCGGTGGCGACCGAAATAACAATCTCAAAGATTAATTAAACTAAGTGATGAAAGTTTTCTCTTATTGGGTGGTATCCCAGGGGCATAAGCCTATCATGGGTCGATCCCTATTTATGTGTTTATGGGTGGTATCCCAAGGGCATAAGCCTATCATGGGTCGATCCCAGTTGATATGTACTGGAGGCAGCCTAATGGTCACAGTACAGTACAGTAATGATTACAAAGATGATAGGAACGAAGGTAAAGTGATTGAATAAATACAATGTATAGGTTGTCACAAGTTCTAGTAAGTGTGGTCCACTCCTATTACGATTTATTCACTTTTTTCTGATTTCTATTGAGCTCCTATATCATATGTGATTATCTACATCTTTACATACTCAGTACATATTTTGTACTGAAGTCCCCCATGACTTCTTCAATACATAACCACCCTTGAACATCATAATAATAGACTATCATTCATCATACACTCAATAAAACATCTCTTCAAGTACTTGGAAATATTAACATGTGATTGCACAGGGAATGCATACTAGTATCTCATCACTCATTCAACAAGGTCTTGCATCAAACACTTATCATGAGCTAAAGAATACAAAATTGGGGATTTCATGCTAAAATGTCACAACGTATTCACAAAGGCTTTTTAAAAAACACTTAGCATGCATGAACTTACACATAATTGGGGATTTCTTGTCAACATGCTATAATGACCCTATTTCCTTTACACAAGCCTTTTGTCAAACATATGAGGAGCATGCCTTTAATTATACAACAAGTATTACACCTAAGTATCATGACTTCATCAACCAACTTGAAAATTTAGGAATTTAGCATAGACATTATGCAATTCAACTCATATCAGGATCAAAGCTTGCAACTTGTATTCCAAAATATGAATTATAACTCAACAATAACATGAATCATGAACTTCAATTCAATCAAATCATAAAACCCATAAAAATACTATATTTTTATTTAAAAATGGATTCTTGAACTTCTTGGGTATAAGGAACCCAAGAATTAACATCTAACATACCTTGCTAACCTTCAATAGAAACCCTTATTCTTGTTCTTAAGGTATTTTGAGAGAAAACCTTATATTTTAGTTGAAAATATGATGAATCTTGTGTTAAAGAGGCTTATATAGGAGTTGAATTTGACCAATTTACCCTTGAAAGACTGACTTAGAATGCAATAGTTTTTGGCCCAAGGCGACGCCTTGCCTAACCTGGGGGAGAACCCAGGGCGGCACCTCACCTTACCTGGGGGAGAACCCAGGGAGGCGCCTCACCTACCCCGAGGGAGAACCCAGGGCGGTGCCTCACCTACCCCAAGGAAGAACCCAGGGCAGCGCGGGCTAATTGCCTTGGCTCTCTATTTTTGAAATCCAAAAATGCCCTTATGCTATCTGAAATATTCCGAAACTCACCCGAGATGTACTATTGCCTTTCCCTATCACAACGCAACTTGAAAATAAAAAAAACAGAGGTCAGGAAGGTCCCAAAATAATTCATCAAAGTTCAAAGTCTTATGAAATGTAACAATTCCAACACTTATCCAAATTTTCTAAGTGTTAAGCCTTTCTTGACATGCTTTAAAAAGCTCTAACAATTAGGAAATTTTATGGGGTCTTATATTATCTCCCCTTTGGGATAATTTATCCTCAAATGAGGCTGACTATACTGAGATTATTGGTAGGCTGAACTTACTCAAGAGATGTGAACATCTTAAATATGACTATGTGTTTGAAACTATCGATATACTGAGTTATTATACTGAGCATGTATATTTGATGCATGGAATAAACGACTGAAACTACTGATAGGCTAATTTCTCATAATGAACATACATGTTTGATGCATAGATACATGAATGAGTTGTGCTAATGAATGCATGACTGAATACGCTTATAAGCTGAACTTTTCTACTAAACATGCTTAGCTAATGCATGAATACCTGACTGAACTAACTCTGAATGCCTGACTGTATATGCAATGTTAACCGATACAAAACTTGTAATGAGAGTCTAAGCGTGAAACTGAATAGGCTTAAGGACTTGAAAATATCGAGCAGAATTGTAAGGTATCTCCCTCTTGGGATACTATGTCTCTCTAGGAAAGCTTACTTCAATGAGACACCGGGGCAGTGCACGGAGCACCTATGAACTGGATCATAATTGATCATATGAGGTCTGAAACTAATGTGTGATTCATGAACTGAGCTATACTCGTGACTGCTAAGATATTATATATTGTAATAGTTACATGTCTAAGATTTCTGATTGCATGATTAGACAAAAAGATAGGAAAATAATTATCTGACTGCTTGACTACTAAACTGACTTGCTAGCTTTACTAACTCATGTTGAAACTTATACTTAACCAAACTTCCCCTTAGGCACCTTTTTTCAACTATACTCTCCCTAAGAACTACACCTAAAAGTGTAAAACCCTAATGCTGATAATTTCTTCTGAGATAGAACTCGTAGATTTCTATAGCCCTAATATTCATCATATAACATCAATGCCGACAAATCTTATAATTCTCACCCTTCTATCTACTAGCTCAATCTTCAAAGATTCAAACTTAAATTTTAACACATAATATGGATATCTCCAAATCTTTAATAACCATACTACTTTCATCATAGACTATAAATATCACATCCTCAACATATATTTCAAATCAATAAACTTAAATTCTTACATACACTGCTTCAAGACTATCTTTAGGACTAAATCTTTGAGTAAAAAAGCATGCATCAATACCTCCTTAACATGAAATATTCACTCTCTCCTATCTAAGAAACTGCCCAACACTAATGAGGGTTCACAGAAAGATTAAGAGGAGCCTTGGGATCTCAATAAACATAAACATAAAGATAAGAGACTCATACATACGTGTAACTATATCAGGAGAACTTTTCTTGTCTTGTTTGAACTGAGGTGCATCAAGTCTTATTGGGCGTTGCCCACTGGTGGTATTAGAGGTAGTGCCATGCTAATGCAAATCCTTACCCCTTTGAGCCAACACTCAACACTCCTGAAGTCTATGGTCTGGCTCACTACATCCAAAGAATAAATCGCTGCCCGCACTACACACTCCTTTATGGTTCTTAACACATTCTCCCTAAAGCGGATAAGTGAGAACACCTTTTCTACGATCTTGTGATTTAGAGCCTGGTGCTCCATCTCGACTGGTATTCTTTGAGTTAGATATAGTTACTTGGACTTATAGTAAAACTGGTGTTGAGGATCTCTGACGGGACTGGGAGCAGTTACTGCCCCTTGATCTCGATGTAGAGTTATTTGTTCTAGACCTTTGGTTCACCCTACGATTTCTTCCCTCATTCTGCTGAGTGTAAGTCAAAATCCTAGATAGGAAAACATTCTACAAATTTTTTTGAGTAACTACTAAATGGGCTAAGGTAGTGAAGGAAGCTCTGAACTCTGTATAAGAGACATGCTCATCCAAGGGATTTACCTGAACGGGCTTAGAAGCTGGTTGATTTTCACTACTTCTCTCGCTATCTTCTTTGGAAGACATGTTCTATTAACAAAAAAAGGAAATAGATTAGACTGAGAGTTTTACTGGATCTCATGCTCACTCACACAACATGAATATTGAAGGAAGGAAAACTGTTCCTAGAATATCTTATAGCCTCCTGTACATAAATATGGTGCACAACACACCCATGCATTAGAATCTAATTGATATGGCTTTTCAGACTTCCTAGGACACTGTTAAACTTGGCTCTGATACCAAGTTTGTAATACCCTGATTTTCTATAACCAAAATGCCATACGGTGCTTATGATCCTGAAGGACCACAAGTTAACCCTCTACTGGTATCTACTGAGCACTGCATAATATACTAAATACATGTGAAAAACTAGTAGAAACTTACCATAAGGTTCAAATATCTAAAAATACTTAAAACTAAAAGCTGATACATAAGTCTGAAAAGCCTCTAACTGTTTGAACTGTAGAGTTGATGGGATATGTCCCCAACTACCTCCCTCTACTAAAAATAAACTGAATCTACTGAAACTCCAAAATAAGAAGCATCCTCAAATGATTTGGACTCACTGCTATGTCTACTCCTTCTAGTTGAGTTTGAACTGCTAAGGGTGCTCTGGAGCTCATACTCTTGAACCTATGGTGTAAAAGACCAATGCACAGGAAAGTATGTGTAAGTACGACTGAATGTACTGGTATGATAGAGAAAGTAAGGATAAATGCAATGGATTATGCATGAACATTACTTAACTGAATAACATGAGAGTACTAAATAAGGATATATGCATAAATACACAAACTAAAATTGAAATTGCAGTAACACTAAATACTGAATTCTGAATACAAGTTTTTGAATATGAACTTACTGATGACTGAGTCTACTAACACTGATATCTAAGTTTACTAACTCTTGTATATGGAATAACTGCATCAACTGAGATTGATACCCAAATTTATTAATACTGATTCTGATTGACTGTATCTGAGATCAATCCTATATAATGGGTGATCTCTGAGTCTACTGATAGTGGATATGATTGTCTGAATCTGAGGTCAAGCCTATATAATGGGTGACCTCATAGTTTACTGATAGTGGATATGATTGTCTGAATTTGAGATCAAGCCTATATAATGGGTGATCTCTGAGAGGTAGTCAAGACTAGTATAATGGGTGACTTCTCAACTGAATTCTATTTTTGAGACTGAATCTGAACTGAGATTATGGGAAGTAGTCATCTAACTGACATAACCCATCCTTGAGTAGAAGGGTAGTGTATCCACTTTTAGAGGTCATTTTGGTTCATACCTTTGGGCAAGGAAAATAATTTCTAAAGGGTGTGCCTATCATCTTATTCAAGTTAAGGACACTAGTTCTAAAACTCGCAGTCTTGATTCAATCCCAGTCATGAGTCAATATTCAGATGTCTTTCCCGAAGATCTTCCAGGAATTCCTCTCGAAAGGGAAATAGACTTCGACATTGATCTTCTTCTAGACACTCAACCTATATCTATTCCACCATACAAAATGGCACCAGCAGAACTGAGAGAATTGATAGAACATTTGAAGGATCTCTTAGATAAGGGATTTATTCATCCTAGTGTGTCCCTGTGGGGTGCACCACTCTTATTCATACACAAGAAAAAAGATTCTCTCAAAATGTGCATTGATTACCGTCAACTCAATAAAGTCACGGTCAAGAACAAGTATCCTCTTCCCAGAATTGATGGCTTATTTGACCAACTTCAAGGTGCTATCTATTTCTCCAAGATATACCTCAGCTCCAGCAATCATCAGCTCAGAGTCAAAGAATGTGACATTTCAAAAACTGCTTTCTGGACTCGGTATGGTCACTTTGAATTCTTATTCATGTCCTTTGGTCTTATGAATACCCCATCCAATTTCATGTACTTGATGAATTGGGTGTTCAAGTAGTACTTGGACATGTTCGTCATAGTCTTCATAGATGATATTCTGGTCTATTCCCACAGTGAGAAAGATCATGCATACCAACTCAGAACAGTACTTCAGACTCTCTGAGATCATCATCTAATCACAAAATTTAGTAAGTACGAGTTTTGGCTAAGGTTAGTAGCATTCCTTGGTTATATCATTTCCAATGATGGTATTAGAGTAGATCCTTAAAAGACCAAAGCAGTAAAAAACTGGCCTCACCCTATCTCTCTATTATAATTAGGAGTTTCTTGGGTTTGGCTGGCTATTACAGATGATTTTCTAAAAGATTTTCTTTTATAACATCCCCTATGTCTAGATTGACTCAAAAAAAAGTCAAGTTTCATTGGTCAGATCCTTGTGAGAAGAGTTTTCAAGAGTTAAAGACTCGAGTCACGTCAGCTCCAGTATTAGCTCTTCTAGATGGTTCAGATGGGTTTGTAGTATATTGTGATGCATCCAGAGTAGGTTTGGGTTGTGTCCTCATACAATATGGTAAGGTCATAGCCTACACCTCCAAACAACTTAAACCCCATGAGAAGAATTACCCGACTCATGATCTTGAGCTAGCAGCGGTAGTTTTTCCCTTAAAGATTTGAAGGCATTATCTACACGGTGTTCATGTAGATGTGTTCACAGATCATAAGATCCTTCAGTATGTATTTTCTTATAAAGATCTAAATCTTCATCAAAGATGATGGTTAGAGATTTTGAAGGATTATGACATGAGCGCCCTTTATCTTTCGGGCAAGGCCAATGTTGTGGCCGACGCTCTCAGTAGACTGTCTATGGGTAGTATTGTTCATGTGAAGGATAGTAAGTAGAAGTTAGATCAGGAAGTCCTTCAGCTTGCTATACTACTTAGTCGACACAATGGAGGATAATATATGGGTTCAGATTAGTTCAGAATCATCTCTGGTTTCTAAGGTGAAAGAAAAGTAAGATAGAGATCCTAACCTTGTCAAGTTGAAAGAGTCAGTCAAGAATCAGAAAAGAGAGGTTTTCTCCCAAGGGGGGATGTTGTTTTGCGTTTTCATGGTCATCTCTGTGTTCTAGGTATAGATGACATAAGGCAAAAAATTCTTGCAGAAGCACATGGTGCGTGCTACTCTATTCATCTAGTCTCCACAAATATATATTGCGACTTATGGGAAATCTATTGGTGGAGTGGGATGAAGAGAGATGTTGCAGAGTTTATGGCTAAGTGCTCTACATATTAGAAGGTTAAGATAGAGCATCAGAAGCTTAGTGGGTCCATGCAGGAGTTCAATATTCCTACTTGGAAGCAGGAAGAAGTGAACATGGACTTTGTGATGGGTTTGCCTCGAACTCTCCATCATCATGATTTAGTTTGGGTCATTGTAGATAAAATGACCAAATTAGCTCATTTTCTTCCAGTTCATACTTCTTACTCAGATAAGGATTACGGCAAACTCTACATCAGGTATTTGGTCAGATTGCACGATGTTCATCTATCTATTATCTCATATAGAGGTACCCAGTTCACCTTTCATTTCTAGAAAATGTTCTAAAAGGGTCTTCGTATCCAAGTCTATCTCATTACAACCTTCCATCCTCAGATAGATGGCCAAGAAGAAAGGACTATTCAGACCCTAGAAGATATGCTTAGGGAGTGTGCAATTGATTTTAAGGGTAGTTGGGATGACCACTTGCCTTTGATTGAGTTTTCATACAACAACAACTATCATTCCAGTATTAGGATGGCTCCATTCGAAGATCTCTATAGTAGGAGGTGTAGATCTCTAATTTGTTGGTTCAAAGTTAGTGAGGTAGTAGGAGCCCTCCTACTACTATAGAGATCTTCGAATCTGGTACTCAAAATGCTAGAGGTGCTCATGACCCCAAAGGACCACAAGCTAACCCATGACTGATATCTATACCTGTACACTGCATAATATACTAAATAAATACGAAAATAAAGGCTGAAAGTCCATAAGGTTCAAATCTGATAAAAATATAACATTTGAGTGGGGTATGAAATACCCAAAACAAATGAAATAACTGTGTGAACATGATAGTCTGAAAGCCTCTAACTGTCTAAATAAGGAGTTGATGGGTCATGTCCCCAACTAACTCCGTCTACTGCAATAACTAAGTACTGAAATAATGAAATAACCAAATAATAATATCCTCGAATGATGAGGGCACACTGCTAACTTTGACTGCTAAAATTTGGAATGCTACTGATTCTTTGGATCTCGTGCTTTTGACCTATGTCGTAGAATAAAACACCATAGCGCAAATGCATCAGTACGACCGAATGTACTGAGTATATGAGTGAGGTAGGCTAAATGCAAAGGGTTTATATGCATGAACAATGCTGATTGGTATGAACGTGATAATACATACATGCACAAGTAACTGGACTAGTGGTGATACTGACTACTGAGTCTGAATATTGACTACATGAGTTTACTGATATTGGTATATAAGTCACTAATAAGTGAGGAAATGATACTGTATTACTGAATAAATGAACAACTATTTTTGACAGTTCGAATTATAACGAACTGGTCTGATTGACTGTGTCTGACAGTCCCAAAACTGAATACTGATAACATGGGTGACTGTATCTGACAGTCCTAAATCTGATGGAACTATCTAAGTTTTGTACTGTACTGAGTTGACTGTATCTGACAGTCCTTAATCTGAAGAACTATCTGAGTTCTTTACTGAGACTAGATGACTATATCTGACACTCCTAAAAGCTGTAACTGAAATTATGGGAAGTAGTCATGTAACCGACATGCCCCAAATAAGCAATAAAGCTAAATTAGGGTCCAATCTCTGCCCTGATTGGAAGAGTGTCAATACCATGCCACTGGTAAGGACAAGCTATGAGAACCCTCTACTGGCAAGTACTCAAAATAAGAATGGTGGGAACCCTCTATTGGCAGGTTAAGCTACCTCATCAACCCTCAACTGGCAGGTTAGATGTCTCGACCTACGCTGGCTACGTAGTTCTGGAACACAAGGATTGCTTCTAAGAATCACACCCTCTACTAGCAGGTGAGTTCCCATCCCTGGATTCACTTGGTGCTAATTTTCACTCCTAATTGAATACACACTGATCATGATTAAACTGAGCTGAGCTAGACTAAATTCATGATGTTTCGTTAATTGAAGGAATAATACTAAGATTACTGAATTTCTAAGATTATTGAGATTAACTGAGTTTATTGAATTCCATTGACTGACGGAATACTACTGATATCTGAAAACTAACTGGATTCATGAGATTACTGAGATTAATGGAAATACCGAGGCTACTGAGATTGTTAAGTACTGATATCACTGATATTACTGAACTACTGAGATTACTGAGATTTTTGAGGTTTCTGAGTTTTCCTGAGTCATATGAATGACTGAGTTCTATGGATCATGTCTTGACTGAGGATATCATGAAAACATGAGTTGGCTCTAGGTACACAACTATATTTTTCAGGTACAAGTACACCCAGGACTCGATGGAAGGAAACTGACACAACATGACTTACTTGATCATAGGAATAAAGTCAATAATTAATAATGTCATAAGTTGGGGATTTCATGAAGTACATGGTCATCATAATCTTTAACATGCAAGATAATGAATATAACATGTAAATACTTGCATGATTCCAATTTCATGAGCATTCCATATCACAACAACAATATCCAACAATTAGGACAGAATTTATATTGAGTCATAAGGGATAGAGCATGAGCTTGTCATTTAGGTTTTATTTAGCCATAATACATGATTTTTAGTCTCTTAGGTATTTTATCAAACACCTTGCATGAACACTTTATGGCATAGGCATATTCATCACTTTTAATAATTCAAACTACCCAAAATTCATATATTTCAATTTATATGTCATCCTAGTTTCATAAAATCACAAAAATATTCTAACTTGGGAGTTGTATAACAGTCAATCACACAAACATAATCAACCCACATCATAACTTCATGATTCATAATTTAAAAGAAGGTTCTTGAACTTTATGGATGAAAGGGATCCATAAATCAACACTACGCATACCTTAGACGGAAGATTCTTAATGATTGATAGAGAAATTTGCTTGAACTTGAATCCCCAATTGAAAACCCTAATGTGTTCTTGAGAGGATTTTGAGAAATATGGGTATATTTTGGTGTAAATGGGAGCAAATCCCGTGTTTTTGGACTATATATGGGTGGGAAATTATCCAAATAACCTTCTGGACGCGTAAACTAAAGGCTGAAAATCTTAGGGGTGGAATAGAGCATGCGTCGCATGCTATATTGCTCCAAAATAGAGCGTGTGTCGTATGCTCCAGTGCTCTGGAATGGAGCATGCGTCGCATGACCTTACTGCCTCACAAAAATAATCATAAATTTTCGGTAGGGTATCCGATTTTGGCAAAATTGATATCATTGGAAAGATAATTCAATTATCTACAATTTCATGGGTCTTTGAGATGAAAATTTCCATGTATATAAAAGGATATACATGTTTGAAGTAGAACCTTGTAGAATTGAACACCAAATTTTGAACGAATCAAAGTGTCTTGGCTTAACTTGGCTCCAAATGATTTCTATGAACATTTTTGACCTCATGAGCCTTTCACACATGAGTATAAAGATCATGAAACTTGTATTCACATAAGAATCACTTGTATTATAACTTATATATGTAGAAACAACGGTTCAAATACTAACCCAAAAATATGGGGTATTACATTATCTTCCCTTTGGGAACATTCGTCTACGAATGAAATTGACTGAGAGAGAAGAAAAGATAAACTGAACTTGATTTGAACATGAATGACTGAAATGTGATTTTATGACTGATAAACTGAATATATCCAACAGAACATGCATATCTGATGCTTGGCTGATAAACTAAATTTATGTATATCTGATGTATTGATAACTGACTCATGAATACCTGTCTGAATGTTCTGATGAACTGAGGCTCTTGTAATGAGAATGCATATCTAATACATGAGTACGTGACCGACATTCTACATTAATACATGACTAAGAGTACTGAGAAGCTGATCACGCATATCTGATGTGCGAATATATAACTGAACTGGCTCGTGAACATGCAACTAAACATGCAATGGTAAAAGATACCAAGTTTGAACTGAAACTGGGCATGGAATTGAAGATCAAATTGATAGTGGAACTGAACATGATAACTGAGTTTTTCTCAACATGAGAATGCATGTCTGATGCATAATTACATGACTGAGCTGATATATGAATGTAGGACTAAAATATGCAAGGGTACTTAGTACCAAGTTTGTAATGGAAATCAGATACCAAGTTTGTAATGGTAGTTTAAACATGGAACTGAATAGGTTCAAGAAAACTGTTATGGAAACTGAAAAGTATTGATGAACCCATGATTATACAAGAAGTATGCATGTACGGGAATATATGAACATGACTAATACCGGAACATGATACATGAACTAAATATCATGAACTAAACTGAGCCCCTAAATACATGGCTTATAACTGAGGTTGAAACTTGAGGGTTAACCTATGAGTCTCCCCTACTCCAACTGGATTCATTACATGAAGAAGGAATGGAATGCTTATATTATGAAAGTTTGGGGAGTTGTAGCGTATCTCTCCCTTGGGACACTTGGTCCCTCAAAAAATACTTACTTAACTGAGCTACTGAGGGAAGCTGAGGTAATGCATAAAGCACCTAGGAACTGAATTGCGACTAATTATATGAGATATGAAACTAAGACATGATATATGAACTTGAGGAGCTGAGATTGCATCTACATGATTGGTTTGGACCAATCTGTACAAACTTGTCTGACTGACTGTACACATGAAGTACTGGCTGTTTTAAACTAATTCCCTGCTAACTGACTCATATGGTCTGCTGACTGATTGATGGTTTTGTACTAGGCATGTAAGATTGAACGGTACTTAGCCTGAATAACTGGGATGAAAATATGGAGGTTTTTATAAACATAAGAAAGGAACTAACTGAGTAACATGTGATAGCTAAGCATGAATTTGTGAAATACTACATTATCTGTGAATGCAAGACCAGGCGGATAACATGATTCAAAAATATTTTGTAAGTTGAGGTACTGGAACGCTGATGATATTCATAACTAATAACTACACGCCATGGTCAAGCAAACCTAAAATTAAACTATGGTACTGATCTAATTTCTGAGCTGAGTCTGACACTATATCTAAGATCATAGTAGAGACTGAATTGTACTTAGTATGAATAGCGGGACTGAGGTTATAGAATATTAAGCATAAGAGGTAATGACTAACTAAGTAACATGAGGTAACTTGAGCATGGATTCATGAGGTCTGTAATACTTGCGAAAGTAGGACCAAGCAAATGGCATAATTTGGAAACATTCCATAGACTGAGGTATTGAAATACCTATACAGAAATAGATCGAGTAATCTGTTTCTTTAGCCAAGAAAAAGCATTTCTAGTTTGCATGGTCCAATCATTGATCGCGAAAATTTCTACAATAAATTGGGTAGGTCGCTAGTATAGTTCCCTAGCCATGATTCTGCTATTTTCTGGAATAATATAGAAATAATATAGGATGAATCTTCCCGATGGTTAGAAATAGAAAGATAAAATACAATTTTCAATACTTTGCTTATGTACAACTACAAAGTACCAAGCATTCTAGTTGGATTAGATTAATATCACCCTCGATTCGATTGTTTTCCAAGAATGTTGAGCCGGGTATGTAAGCCATGTATCTGGGAGGAACAACAATAAAAGAAGGGCTTTCGGTTTTGGTCTTGCAGACTAAATTGAGTTTCGTGATCTGATTACTGAACTGAAGCTGACATTATAACTAAACTGTAACTGGGACCCATATTGGAACTAAATGTCAGGTCCTGATAACTGTCAGGTCCTGATAACTGACTACTAATAGCTAATGTTTAGACTGATACTAAAGTGCTAAATTCTGAGATTGAACACTGATTACTGAGTACTAAATACTGAAACTGTAATTAAGATGGCAACTAAGTTTTGATAGCTATGCAATGAGGACTGACATAAGTCCAGGATTTGAATATATACTTACACTCTGCACTTTCCCAATTTCTAATTACTACTTCTTGCTAGCCATTTATTTGTACACCAATAAGATATTCAAGCCTATCACCATAGCTACACCCTCGTGTAAAGTAAGCATGCAACCATCTTTTCTTGACATGAAACATCTTCTCTCTCATCTAAGCAACTACTTGACACTACACTGTCTCACAAAAGAGCTCACTGAAGGGTTAAATCAGGAGGACCTAAAACATAAATGGACACTAACTGAACTTGACACATGACTAAAACCTGAGGAATAAAATATCAACAACATGGATTTACCAAAAACGTCTGAATAGATTATATACATGATATAGTCTTAATTTATCTGATCAATAGGATCATAACATGAGTTATGGAAGCTGAGTTTATTGTAAAGTGTGACATGTGTACATGAGTCATGAGCTGCATGACCTGGGTTTAGAGCTTTCTGTATTCGTGAAACATGAGCTGTAACACTAAGGGAGATGGAACTCCTTATAATAGAGACTGGAATTGCACACAATTCTATGGAAAATGTGTGAATATAAGCTGTGTTCATGGAACTGAGATATAAAACATGCGTAGGCATCATGTTGACTTGAGTACAAAACTGTACACTGAGACAAGGAAGGGTCAGGAAAAGTCCATTTTACCTTAAAAACATTGAGCTAAAAGCTAAAAATTTTGTAAGTGTGCTATGGAGCATACAATCCCTTCGTAGAATAGCATATATCACATGCTCTATCGCATGAACACTACACGATGCTCATGACCCCGAAGGACTACAAGCTAACCCATGACTGATATCTATCTGTACACTGCATAATATACTGAATAAATGCAGAAATAAAGGCTAAAAGGGTATAAGGTTCAAATATGATAAAAACATAACATTTGAGTGGGGTATGAAATACCCAAAACAACTGACATAACTCTCTGAACATGATAGTCTGAAAGCCTCTAATTGTCTGAATAAGGAGTTGATGGGACATGTCCCCAACTAACTCCATCTACTACAATAACTAAATACTGAAATGATAAAATAACCAAATAAGAATGTCCTCGAATGATGAGGGCTCACTAGTAACTTTGACTGCTAAAATCTGGAATGCTACTGATGCTCAGGATATAGTGATTCTGAACCTATGGCGTAGAATAAAACATCATAGCGCAAATGCGTCAGTACGACTGAATATACTGAGTATATGAGTGAGGTAGGCTAAATTCAAAAGGTTTATACGCATGAACAATGTTGACTGGTATGAATGTGAGAATACATACATGCATAAGTAACTGGACTCGTGGCTATACTGACTAGTGAGTCTGAATACTAACAACTTGAGTTTACTAACACTGAGATACTGAATGGTTGAGTTTACTGATATTGATATCTAAGTCACTAATAAGTCAGGAACTGATACTGTATTACTGAATAAATGAACAACTATCTTTGACAGTTCGAATTATGAAGAACTGGTCTGATTGACTGTGTCTGACAGTCCTAAAACTGAATACTATTAACATGGGTGATCGTATCTAACAATCCTGAATCTGATGGAACTATCTGAGTTCTGTACTATACTGAGTTGACTATATCTGATAGTCCTGAATCTAAAGAACTATCTGAGTTCTTTATTGAGACTGGGTGACTGTATCTGATAGTCCTAAAATCTATAATGGAAACTGTGGGAAGTAGTCATGTAACTGATATGCCCCAAATAAGCAATAAAGCCAAATTGGGGTCCAATCTCTGCCCTGATTAAAAGGGTGTCAATACCGCACCACTGGTACGGATAAGCTATAAGAACCCTCTACAGATAGGTACTCAAAATAAGAACTGTAGGAACCCTTTACTGGCAGGTTAAGACACCTAATCAACCCTCGACTGTCAGGTTAGATGTCTTAACCTACGCTGGCTACGTAGTTCTGGAACACAAGGATTGCTTCTAAGAATCACACCCTCTATTGGCAGGTGAATTCCCATCCTTAGGTTCACTCGGTGCTAATTTTTACTCCCAACTAAATAGAAACTGATGATTAAATTGAGCTGAGTTGGACTGAATTCATGATGTTTTGTTAACTGATGGAATAATACTAAGATTACTGAATTTTTGAGATTACTGAGATTAATTGAGTTTACTGAATTCCATTGACTGACGGAATACTACTGATATCTAAAAACTAACTGGATTCATGAGATTACTGAGATTAATGGGAATACCGAGGCTACTGAGATTGTTAAGTACTGATATCACTGAAATTATTGAACTACTAAGATTACTGAGATTTTTGAGGTTTCTGAGTTTTCCTGAGTCACATGAATGACTGAGTTCTATGGATCATGGATTGACAGAGGATATCGTGAAAACATGAGTTGGATCTAGGCACACAACTATATTTTTCAGGTACAAGTACCCCAGGACTCGATGGAAGAAAACTGACACAACATGACTTACTTGATCATAGGAATAAAGTCAACAATTCATAATGTCATAAGTTGGGGATTTCATGAAGTACATGGTCATCATAATCTTTAACATGGAATATAATGAATATAACATATAAATACTTGCATGATTCCAATTTCATGAGCATTCCATATCGCAACAACAATACACAGCAATTAGGACGGAATTCATGTTGAGCCATAAGGGATAGAGCATGAGCTTGTCATTTAGGTTTTATTTAGCCATAATACATGATTTTTAGTCTCTTAGGTATTTTATCAAACACCTTGAATGCACACTTTATGGCATAGGCATATTCATCACTTTTAATAATTCAAACTACCCAAAATTCATATATTTCAATTTATATGTCATCCTATTTTCATAAAATCACATTAACATTCTAACTTGGGAATTGTATAACAATCAATCACACAAACATAATCAACCCACAACATAACTTCATGATTCATAATTTAAAAGAGGGTTCTTGAACTTTATGGATGAAAGGGATTCGTAAATCAACACTACGCATAACTTAGACGAAAGATTCTTGATGATTGACGGAGAAATTTGCTTGAACTTGAATCCTCAATTGAAAACCCTAATGTGTTCTTGAGAGGATTTTGAGAAATATGGGTATATTTTGGTGTAAATGGGAGCTATTCCCGTGTTTTTTTGACTATATATGGGTGGGAAAATTACCCAAATAACCTTCTGGACGCGTAAACTAAAAGCTAAAAATCTCAGGGGTGGAATAGAGCATGAGTCACATCCTATATTACTCAAAAATGGAGCATGCGTCGCATGCTAATCACATGACCTTACTGCCTCATGAAAATAATCATAACTTTTTTCTCGGATATTCGATTTTGGCGAAATTGGTATCGTTGGAAAGATAATTCAATTATCTAAAATTTGGTGGGTCTTTGAGATAAAAAATTAAATGTATATAAAAGGATATAAACATTTGAATTAGACCTTTGTAGAATCAAACACCAAATTTTGGACGAATCAAAGTATCTTGGCTCAACTTGGCTCCAAATGATTTCGTTGAACATTTTTAACCTCATGAGCCTTTCACATATGAGTATAAAGATCATGAAACTTATATTCACATGAGAATAACTTGGATTATATCTTATATATGTAGAAACAATGGTTGAGACTAACCCAAAAATACGGGGTATTACAATATCAAATCTGGCAAGTGCTTTGGTGTCCAACATATGATAAAGATAGGGTCGGCTTTTACCTAAAGCTGGTGAAGCAAAAAATTTAGGCCCCCAAAATAGGGGGCCCCCATTTATTTTTTATCATGGCCTATGTATATGGATTTAATAAACAACAATAATAACAAACCCAGTGTATTCCGACAAAGTATATATATATATGGATTTAATATTTTAATAAAATATTAACTTATTCATGGCAAAAAGGTAAATATAAAGCCACAAGGAAAGAGATATTTTGGATTTAGCCATTTGATTAGGAAGATGAAAAGTTGATTGGGCATTTAATATGATTTTACGTTTTACCTTTTTTTTCTTGAAAAATGTTAGGGAGATTGAACACTCTTTTTCTCTTCTTCTTTTCTTTAGGCTAAAATTCTTCCTTTTTCCTTATACATAGAACAGATTATTTTACCTTTTTCATTAAGAATTTCATTTATTTACTCCACAGTTTCAATTACTCAAAAAGTGCAAAATTCTATTATTTCTAACAAGAGTTGGAAAATATTGTTACGTATTGATTTTAAAAAATACCATTTGTTGTTCTTTCTCAAATTTCATGTTCCGAAAGAATTATATCAAAGCAGTCACAACATATCGTGGAATCTATTCTTCAAATTTCTAATCAGGTTTCGTCATTTCATATTCTAGTTTTATTTTTAAATTTTATCTTATATTTGTTATTTTTGTCATTTGTATTGTAGGTTTTTAATTATTTTATTTAAAATTTAACTATGTCAACTAGAAAATATGAATCCGGTCATTCAAAACTCAAAAGGAAGAGAGAAATTAAAAATCTAATAGCATCTCAAAAAGGAGCTCTTGATAAATTCTTTACAAACAATAAAAAAATAAATCACAAAATATATTGAAGAGGGTTCTCTAAATGAACAAGTCACTAACTTTGGTGAGTTAGATGATAATAAAGTTCAAGAAGAAGAAATTGTTGAGAAATTCGATTCCGACAAAGATTCTCAAGAAAATAAAGAACTTTTAAATGAGTTAAATAGTTGCACTCCCAAAAATATATATGATCCTAGTCAATGAACTAATATTGATACAATGTTGAGAGATTTATTTGTAGAAAAGGGATCAATTAGAGTCACCAACGTGGATTTTCCTAAGGATAAACTCTTAAGGCATTTTTCTAATGCATATTATTTTCAAAAATTAGCAAATGGAGAAAGACATGAAAGAAAATGACTACTCTATTCTAAGGATTTAGATAGAGTATTTTGTTTTTGTTGCAAGTTGTTTAATACAACTTCTAATGCTAGAAATAATAAACTAGCTAATGAAGATAGTAGAGATTGGAGAAATCTTTGTACTAAGTTTAAAGCTCATGAAACAACAAATGAGCATATAGTTAATATGAATGCATGGATTGATTTAGAAATAAGATTGAACAAAAATAGAACAATCGATAAAGATGTTCAAGAACAAATTAATAGAGATAGAGAACATTAAAAAAATGTGTTGTCAAGAATTATTGCCATCATAAAAACTCTTAGAAAAAATAATTTGGCAATTAGAGGAAAGACTGAAAAGATCTATCAGGAGACTAATGGAAATTTTTAAGTTTAATTGAAATGATTGCAAAATTTGATCCAGTCATGCAAGAGCATGTTCGGTGGACTAAAAACGACGAAATTCATAATCATTATCTTGGACATAATATACAAAATTAATTTATAAATTTATTGGCAAGTGAAATCAAGAATAAAATTATTAGAAAAGTTATAGAAACAAAGTATTTCTTAATCATACTTGACTGCACTCCAGATACAAGTCATCAAGAAAAAAGGTCTTTTATATTACAAAGTGTAGATATTACAGAAAATCCAATAAATATTAATGAATATTTTTTAAAGTTTTTAAAAGTAGATGATACAAGTAGAAAGGGTCTTTTTGAAGTTATTGTAGATATGATAAAAAATATTGATCTTGATAGTGATGATTTAAAAAATCAGGGATATGATAATGGATCCAATATGAAGGAAAAAATCAAGGCGTGCAAAAAAGACTTCTATATATAAATCCAATATCATTTTATACTCCATTTGGTTATCATAATCTAAATTTAGTACTTTGTGACATGGCTATTTCTTGCACAAAAGCTATTTCATTCTTTCGAGTGGTACAATGAATATTTTCACTATTTTCTTCTTCAATTAAACGATGGAAAGTTTTAAAAGATAATGTGCCCAGTCATACTCTTAAATCAATGTCACAAATGCAATGGGAAAATCATATTAAAAGTATTAAAGCATTACGATTTCAAACTCTAAAAATTAGAGATGCTTTATTGAAATTAGTAGAAGTTAGTGAAGATCCAAAAAAAAAAAAAAGTGAATCGAATTATTTTGCAACATATGAGCTTGAAAATTTTGAATTTTTATTAGGTATTATTATTTAGTATGATATATTATTTGCTGTTAACTCAGTTAGCAAATCATTACAGTCAAAAGATATGTAAATTGATGTTGCCATAGATCAATTAAGAGGTTTGATTTTTTTTTTTTAAAGTAGAGAAGAAGGATTTATAACTGCTATGATTGCTGCTAAAGATATTGCATTTGAAATGAATATAGAACCTGAATTTCGTTCTCATGTAATAAATAGAAAGAGACAGTTTGATGAGAATTCTCAAAATGAAATCACAAAGTCTCTTGAAGAATCTTTTAGAACTGATTGTTTCTTGTACATAGTAGATCAAGCCATATCTTTACTTCAAAATAGATTTGAACAATTCGAAACTTATGAAATACTTTTGGTTTTTTATTTAGTGGTAAAAAATTGAAATCACTTAATGAAGAGATCTGAAAAAATAATGTATTAACCTTGAATGCTTTTTAAAATATAATAATCACTTAAATATTGATGGCCTAAACTTATATTCTGAACTAAAAGTGTTAGGAAAATAGTACAAGTAAATGATAATTGTCTACTCTATATCCTCAACCAAATAAAAAGATTAGATTCTTTTTCAAATGCATACATTGCTTATAAAATAATGTTAACCATTCCTATTACAGTTGCTTCGTTTGAAAGAAGTTTTTCAAAATTAAAATGAATAAAATCTTATTTAAGATCAACAATATCTCAAGAAAGATTGAATGGATTAGGTATACTATCAATCGAGAAAGAATTATTAGAAAAAATTGGTTACAAAACCATTATTCATAACTTTGCATCTCAAAAACCTAGAAAAATAGACTGCAAATAAAGAAAAATTCTTAAAATAAAAAATTATTTAAGGTCTCTCACTGAAGTCTTGCTTTAGGCCCCCGTCAAAGTTGAGTTGTTCCTGGATAGAGAGTAAGATGAATAAATATTTAATTATGTATATTCTCTTCTCTCACGAAAGAATTTTTTTCTCCTTTTGTATATAATTTAAATGTTTGATGCCAGACACACGTGCAATGGACATATCCTAGACTAGTACTCATATACAATGGTCAAGCTAAAAAATAAGAAATGTAAAACAAATACTCCATGCAAAACTATTTCTCCTCCCTTACTAAATATAAGAGGAAAAATAGACAATCAAATTGTGTCATTAGAGGCAGCAGGTCAACATACCCGATTTAGGAAAATTTCATTGATTATTCCTTGCCTTTTTATGGTAAGATAATCAATTCAAAGATTGATAAATGAGTGTAAGATTCACTTCATGAAATAATAATTATCGGCATTTGTGTGGAATTTCTCAACTATAAAAGGAGACAACAAGTTTGTAACACATCGAAAATGGGTCCCGGAGCGTCACACGATGCTTGAGGCTACGAGTAGCCCCAAGCTAACCCTTTGAGACATTTTCATTCAGTTCAACACAAATCAACGGGGTTTCCATAAATAACCCTCAAATATCAACAGAGTAATCATCATCCAAGAATAAAAGAATTTCAGAAAGATAACAAAATACGACTTATTAGTCAACTCTCAACATCTATACTAGTCTGACAAGCCTCTAAGAAAATCAATAAAACCAGGGAGCCAATGGGACATGCCCCAACTGACTCATACTCAGTTATTGAATGTAAACAATTTCGTGAAGCCAACATCAGACATCATGTACTCGGAACATGAGGATTCACCACAACAGAGGATGTAGAACAGCGTGCCCGAAGAATCACTGCCGAACCTGGAACTGAGCACCTGAACCTACATTTTGAGAAAATGCAGCCCACATCCGAAGATGCAGGTTAGTACCATGGAAAGGAACCTAATATATGGGGATATATGCATTTCTATAAACATCATCATCATAAATATTTATAAGAAATATGCAGGATGTATGAAAGACTCATATAGACCGAAGAAAATCATCATAATCATGAAAGGATGAAATAAGTATAATAACACATGTGAGTCATCATATAATTTGTCAATCACTTTCAGTTCATCAAGAATATCAATTCTCATAATGTAAATATCATTTAAATCTTACGAAAGAATAACTTTCACAATTCCACTTTCAATCACTTCACCGTTCACCATAGACACAAGGAAACACACACACACTGGGAGATCCTATAACCAACATAAACCATGTGAGCTACATGGAGTCCAACGGACAACCCACATTGGGGAGAGCCGTCCTATCCTTGCCATCAGAGTAGGACTATCTATATCAAATCAACACAAACTAGTGATCACTATATAAATCAGCCTCAGGCTCACTCCTATGGTGGCGCGTAGTTCTAGGGAAGTAAGGTCGTTTTATACCTCTCTCTAGGTGCTAAAGATTTCTCCCGAACTTAGCTCAGATCATTTTAAAAAAATCCACAACAAAACAATTTCAGTAATATATAAATATACATCGGGAGCCATCATGCTTCCCATCTATCAAAATCAACAGCATTGTGGATTTCTTTCACACTTGAGTTCAAAACAACTGAAGACCAAAAGGTCAAATCATTCAAAATATCTCAAATATTCAACATCAATATGCTTATAACACACACTTTCTAAAAAAACACAATTTGCAATGGGGATTCATGACCCAAATATCAAAATCATGATAAATATCGTTCAAGATTCATGCTTTATATCACCACACATGTAAATTAATCTTTCAAAATCATAAACATCAAGATTTCATAATAATCATCGTAAGATATAGGTTCATGCTTCAAATTCATAAAAATCACATAAAAATCATGCCTTTGTAAAGAAAATTACTTTTGGGTACAAGAATGAAAGAGAGTTCTTATTGAAAAACCCCACATACCTTGAATGATGAACTTTAGATCGATACTTATTTTTGAGATGTTAATCATGCCTTTGAATGATGGTCCTTGGAGTTCTTGAACTAGGAACTTGGAATCTTGAATAAATTTGCAGAATTAATGGTGAACTTTGGAGGTTCTTGAAGTTGGATGTAGGAGCTTAGGGTTTTCTTTTTGAGTGAATTTGATGAAATATAACATATAATTCTTCTAATAGGCTTTAATATAGGGTTTGGATGGATTTTGGGTGAGGGGGAATGACCAAAACGCCCCTAAAAATCAAATAATTCTCGAATCTGTCCTTTGGTGGACTGTTTTGATAGTCTGAAGTAGATCAACCATAACGTTTTACTCCGATATCCAAATTGGATGAAACTAATTTCATTAGAAAGAGGACTCTCATATATTTCCATTGATATATAGTATTTCACCCAGATCATTGTGTACGAGGAGTTATGGTCGTTTGAAATTGACCCAAAAATTCACTTTTGATAGGCTGAAGTAGATCGACCATAACTTTTTTCTTCGATAGAAAAATTGGATGAAACTAATTTCATCGGAAAGAGGACTCGCAGAGCTTTCCGTTGATATATAGTAGATCACCCAGATCATTATGTAGAAGGAGTTATGATTGTTTAAAGTTGGAGCAAAAATACGCCAGGCCTCAGTACTTTTTTCCTGCACGTTTTACTGTTAACTACTATTCACAGTTCGATCGGAATGTTCATAACTCGTCGCTCGGGTGTCCGTTTTGGGTTATCCACATATCATTGGAAAGCCTATTCGATAATCTATGCAATGTTGGATCATAATCTAAGACATTCCACATGAAAAATTTATAGTTCATTCTAAAAGATAGAACCCAACACGTTTAGGCATAAAATTTCAACGAAAAATTTCCTAGGGTATTACATCATCCCCCCTTGGAAACATTCATCGTCAAATGATGCTAGATATGCCAAGATTAGATAGGGAATAGAGCATATAGCTGAAACCATTCGTTAGACTCATCACCACATCGTTTCTCTCTCTGAATGCAATATAGAATGCATAAATTCAAGAAACTACAACTGAACACATAATAAATGACAGCTGAACTGCTGCAAATTTTATCAAAAGTGCATGATCTAGGAAAGAACGGTACCTTTAGCTTGATCGAAGTTTGCGGAAAATAGGTACGGGTACTTGGATCACATATCCGCCTTAGCTTCCCAAGTTGCTCCCTCAACAGATTAGTTTCGCCACAACACCTTGACCAAGGGAACTTCTTTGTTCCTTAGTCTTCGGACACTGTAATCAGGAATCTTAACAGAAATCTCATCAAAAGAAAGATTTTCTTGAATGCCAGCACTCACAGAGGAATCCACTACCACAACATCACTAATATGCTTTCTAAGTGTGGAGACATGGAATATTGAATGAACAGAGGACAACTCGGAAGGAAACTCGACCTCATAAGCTACCTTACCAACACGGCTAAGAATTTTGTAAGGACCAACATAACGGGGACTAAGCTTCCCCTTCTTTTCGAATCTCTTTATTCCCCTCATGGGTGAAATTTTCAGATACACTAGGTCACCAACTTCAAACTCAAGGTCTCTCCTTCTAACATCCGCATATGACTTCTGACGACTTTGTGCAGTTTTCAAACTTTCCCTAATCAACTTAACTTTTTCCATAGCCTCAAATACCGAATCAGGACCACTCACAGTCACTTCACCCACCTCAAACCAACCTATGGGTGATCTACACTTCCACCCATATAAGGCTTCAAATGGAGCTATGCCAATACTAGAGTGGAAACTGTTATTGTAAGCAAACTCTATCAATGGTAAGTGATCATCCCAACTTCCCTTAAAGTCAAGTGCACAAGCTCTCAACATATCCTCTAAGCTCTGGATGGTCCACTCAGCCTGACCATCGGTCTGTGGATGAAAAGCAGAACTCAAAAGCACTTGGGTACCAAGGCCCTTCTGAAAAGCTTTCCAAAATTGCGAAGTGAACTGAGTACCCCTATCCAAAATGATAGACAAGGGAACTCCATGCAGTCTGACTAGCTCTTGGATATACAATCTAGCATAATCCTCAGCAGTATATAAAGTATGAACAAGCAAGAAATGAGCAGACTTATTCAATCTATCAACCACAACCCAAATAGAATCATGATGGCGTCGGGAA